>NW_028270292.1:0-178953 GCF_037043375.1 Chiloscyllium plagiosum | reverse complement strand
ATCGGGAATCTTTCAGAATCGGAATATTATTGCGGAGTGGAAGGTAAGAGATGGGTTTAAGAGAAACTAGTTGTAAATAGTTGTTAGTTTTCATTCTCTGTTAGACATAAAGAAAAAGGTTGATAATTTTCCCTTTAAATCGTGACCTTTGGGAAACGTTTTGACTATCGAATTTTCACAGATTACAGCACGGGGTAACTATTTTTCTGTGCATCGAGGTTTTCCCTGTGTTTGTACTGAATCCCAAAGCATTATGGGAGGTAAGCGCGGAAATTGCAAGACTCCTTGCTGAAATAATTGTGTCATCTCTAAATATGGGAGTGATTTAGATTAGATTAGATTACATTACATTACATTACAGTGTGGAAACAGGCCCTTCGGCCCAACAAGTCCACACCGAACCGCCGAAGCGCAACCCACCCATACCCCTACATTTACCCCTTACCTAACACTACGGGCAATTTAGCGTGGCCAATTCACCTAACCAGCACATTTTTGGACTGTGGGAGGAAACCGGAGCACCCACGCAGACACGGGGAGAACGTACAAACTCCACACAGTCAGTCGCCTGAGGCGGGAATTGAAACCAGGTCTCAGGCGCTGTGAGGCAGCAGTGCTAACCATTGTGCCACCGTGCCGCCCGTAAAATGACTGGACATTGACGAACCTTGTTGAAGAATGGATACAGGGAAAAGACTGGAATCTCCAGGCTTGTGAGGTTGAAATTGATAGTTCGCAAGTTTTTTGAGGTGGTTTTGGAAGATAACATTTTCAGAGTCCAGGAAATATAGGGGATCATCAGCATGGTTTAATGAGGTGGAAACTGGGTCTCACAAATTTGTGAGGTTTTGATCAAGTAGGCAAGAGGATTGATGAGGCAAGAACAAATATCTTTGCTTACTTAGGCTTTAGGAAAGCGTTTAACTAGATTCGACATGGAAGACTAACGAGTAAAGTTAGATCAGATGTGGTTCACAGTGAGTTTGCAAATTGGATACAATATTCAATTAACAACAAGAGAAAGGGTGAGGTTTTGGTGTGTTGTTTATCAGACTGGAGGTTTGTGACCGGCAGTGTTCCACAGGGATCAGTGATGGCTCCTTTGTTTGTGACTGGTGTAAATGTTTTAGATGACAATATGGAAGGCAGGGATCATCAGTTTGTGGTTGACACTAACATGAGCGACATGCATTTCATGAGATGACAGCATAAGTCTTTGTGTGTACACGAAGAACATTTAAAAAAGCTTTTGGACAAATACATGGATAGCAAAGGATTAGAATCATATGGTCCAAGTGCAGAGAAATGCGTTTAATGTGGACCGGCATTATGATCAGTATGTACACGTTTGCACCAAACGGCCTGTTTCTGTGCTGAGGGGCGCTACAACTCTTCATGGTGGTACAGTCGACAGAGAAGAAGGTTATCTGAGGTTATAGAAGATTAAAAGAGGCATTGAACATTCGGGTATATGATTAAATGAATGGTAAAGAGAAATTACCTTGAACAATTGTAACGTACTGCAGTTTGAGTTATAAAGGGATTAGATTAGATTATTAGATTAGATTAGATTACATTACAGTGTGGAAACAGGCACTTCGGCCCAACAAGTCCACACCGACCCGCCGAAGCGAAACCCACCATACCCCTACATTTA
Source organism: Chiloscyllium plagiosum (assembly GCF_037043375.1). Lineage (NCBI taxonomy): Eukaryota > Metazoa > Chordata > Chondrichthyes > Orectolobiformes > Hemiscylliidae > Chiloscyllium > Chiloscyllium plagiosum. Next base: position 177,296 of record NW_028270292.1, on the reverse strand, counting down.
CCCCTTACCTAACACTACGGTCAATTCTGTAGTGTACGGGCAAGGGATGTAGCACTTCTACAATTACAAGTACTGCTTTGAATATCCTGCGCAATAGACACGTGAATAGGTCACGGAATGGACTTTGGAAGTCGTGTCACATATCGTCAGCTTCGTTGAAATGCTGTTAGAACGCTTTCATGCGTTGCTCAGTTTTTAGTGTTGAAGTTGGGGCGTTATCCTGAGGTTGTATAGGATGTTGGCGAGGCATCTTCTGTAGTATTGTGTCTATGTTATGGTTTCCAAGTCAGACAAAGAAGAATATTAAGCTGGACAGAGTTAAGAAGGGATTTACCAGTATGTTGCTTGGAATGAAGGGATTGAGCTGTAAGGGGAGGCTGGATCGGCTGGGACTTCTTTCAAAGGAGCATAGGAGGCTGACGTTTACCATATAAATGTTTTTTTAAAATCCTGAGGCGTGCAGATTAGCTCAACTGCAACGGTGCTTTCCTTCTTTGGGGTATTTCAGGACTCGTGGGAGTATTTTGAAGTTGTGAGGACAAAAGTGAAAAAAAGACATGAGGTTCACTTTGTTTTACTTTACACGGTATGTTTCCTGTGCAAAGTTCTAGAGGAAGTAGGAATGTGGATAAAGTTATAACATTTAAAAGACACTTAGATAAGTGCATGAATAGGACATGTTAAGACAGATATGAGCCCTGTACACGTAGTTGGTACTAGGTTAGTTTTGGTAAATGGTAGCATGCACTGTTTGGAACAGCAGTCTGTTTCAATGATGTCTGAGTCAATGACTCAATTTATTTGAAATTTACAGAGTGCTGAGAGGCCTGTGCAGAGCCAATGTGGCAAAGATGTTTCAACCACTATGACACACTAGAACCCGAGGCCACAGAGACAAAGTGAAGCGATAACAATTTGGAAATGAGACGTGCAGGAATATCTTCAGTCAGAGAGTGGTGATTCTTTGGAGATATTTGCAGTAGAGGGCTGCGGGCGCCAATTCAGTGAGCAAATGTGTGGCACGGTGGCTCATTGATTCACACGGCTGCCTCATAGCAAACGGGTCCCAGGTCTGATTCCAGCTTCAGGCGACGGTCTATGTGGAGTTTACACGTTCTCCCTGTGTCTGTATGTGTTTCGTCCGTGTACTCCGGAACCCCCCACCCCCCCAATCTAAGAGATATGCACACCACATGAATTGGCCATGCTAAATTTTCCACCATGTTAGGTGCCTTAGGCAAGGGTAAACATAGGGTTGGGATGGGTTGATCTTCGGAGGGTTGTAGTGTGCATGTTGGTCCGAAGGGCCTGTTTTCATCCTGCAGGAAATCTAATCTAATCATTTCAATTCAGATTAAAATAGCTCAGGATCTTTTCCCACGACCCAATGCCCTCTGCGCCATGTCAACAGAAGTTTCACCGAGCGAGTTTGGAGCTCTCAGCCTCGGCATTTTACGCGCCTCTCTACCTTCACAGTAGGACTGCATGCTCATGGAGTTTGTCACTGGCAGGCAAAGTAGATATCCACTCGTTCATCCCATTCTCAATTTCCAATCGGATCTTCGCCACTGCGTACACAGTTTCACTGAGTCCAGACCTGGGAATCGGTGTGATGTGAGTGTGCAATAATAGTTTCTTCCTTGTCTCACGGCAATGGTAAAGTTACGATGTGAAACTTCATGTTTATTGAAACAGATATTTCAACAATATTTGTGAACTCTCGCCTGTATATTTCATCTTTTGTTGAATACTATCGAATTCAGTCTTCAACATTCTCAATGATGGAATCTCCACAGCCATTGGTGACATCGAAGGTGACGATTCAATCCAGTCTCAGTGGGCTTTCCTGTTCTGCATGTGTTGCGGTTCCTCGACTATATCTGCCATTGTATTAAATGCTTTTTGTATTGTGTTTTTTCATGTAATCGAATAGTGGTTCGACCTCTGCGTTGTGGTCAAGCAACCTCCATTCAAATTCGAGTATCTGTAATGAGCATTTGTTTCATGTTACTCCACATCACCTGTGCAAAACAAACGCAGAAAGGACACAATCAATTTTAAGATGAAAATGCTCACTCAGGTGTTGGTTTTAATGCTTCAAGCCGCCACTCTCAGCACCCAATCTCGGAGATTTTTCTCCCTTATAGAATCACTATTCCCCCTTTCCATCCCTCCTCCCATGTCACTGGGGTATTGGAAAAATTAACATTCACTTTCACATTGACACCGTTAAGTCTGTGCTGTAGCTGTCACTCTTGTTAGGTGAACGTCACCCAATATCACCATCAGGACCATTAAGCCACAAAATGCTATCAGACAATGTGTTTGGGTTATGAATCCTCACGTATAGTGTTTTATTTGCATGGATCAGAGATCATTGGAGCATTGGGTTCATGAAAATGGCACAGAACAGTATCGAGGGAATGACTTTATTGGAAAAGACCAATGTCTCTGGTCTCCCGACATTTATTTCAAGTCATCATTTGTCTCTCGCTAGGGTATTGTGTATAATTTTGCAATTCACATAATAGCAGTGATATGACAACTGTGGAAACGATGCAGAAGTGATTTGCCAATATATTATCTGGATTGAAGAATTTCAACTATTAAAGAGTTTAGACAGACTGGCGTTGTTTTTCTGAAAGCGGGGAAATTGAGATGAGACAGTGTTGAGATGTACGAAATGATGAGCAGTATGGATTATGTACTCTTAACGAAACATTTGATGGAGGGATCAATCACCAAGAAGCCATAGATTTAAGAAAAGAGTAAAAAGGTTTGGGTAGCTGCACATAAAAAACGTTATCAGACAACGAGTGGTTGGAATCTGGAACTCACTGTCTCGAAGTGTTGGAACGGCAGAAATTCTCAGAAAATTCAGAGATATTCAGATGTAAAATTTTAATGTTAAAAGCACACAATATCAAACGGTGAAAAATTGGATGAGGATAACCAAGCAGTTATTTTGACAAGAGCACGCACAAGTAGCTTGCAAGAGCAGTTCGCTCTGACGTCCACTGGAGTATGGCGTTTCGTATCCTCAGCTGTCATGTGGGATGCAAGGGTTCATTTTCCCGCTGGGGCGGCCCTTACTGTTTCAGGGTTTCAGGGTTTGTGTAAAGATTTGTAGATCCAGTGATGTTTGCAGATAGTGTGTGGATGTTCGTTAGTGTTGGGAAGTTGGTTTGCAGCAGTTTCCTGCCCTTTCTCGGTGACATCCTCAAGGCTGATGAGGCTTTTATGAAGCTCTGCTGTCCTGTAGCGTTTCGAATTTGTGTGATGTCCTTCCCACTGCTTTCTGTTGCTGCTTCTTGTCGTTTATTGCAGATCCCAGTATGTTACGTCCAGGTCAACGTGTTATTTGATGGATTCATTGGATGAGTCTCGTCATTCTAGAAAATCTCTGGCTGCCCACTATTGTCCAATTATTGTTGTGTTCTTCTGGTCGAATTTGTTGACCTCGTCATGTCTGTGCTTTGCCACTCTGTACAACTGATTGTGGTGTTTACTGTATCCTCCAGAAATGCTTTGCAACAATAGATATTCTCGCAAATTCGTTGCAGACAAACAACGTTAGGAGGGCATGCCAAGACCCAACACATCAAGCAAAAATGTCTCTGAACGGATAGCCTTTGACTACTCGGATTTATGAGAGAACATAAACCGAAAGCCACATTTAGACAACAACTCACCAGAACAATGGACCCAATACCCATCATGTACAATAATATATGGTCAAACAATGTTGCACGTAGTGAGAGCAGGGAACATTATACAGGACAGACAATTCACGACACGCATTCATGAAGATCGACTTGAAACTAAACACCACTGTCAGGTGTCCTCAACAGGTTGACTCATTACACTGAGTGTTGCTGATTCTGCGACTGGAAGCTTGGATTGCATGACAGTCTGCAGCAATGGAGACGGTGTTGCTGGAAAAGTACAGCAGGTTAGGCAGCATCCAAGAAGCAGGCGAATGGACGTTTCTGGCATGAGCAAGTCATCAGGCACATGCCCAAAACATCGATTCTCCTGCTCCTCAGATGCTGTCTGACCTGCTGTGTTTTCCAGAACCGCACTCTCGACTCTGATGTCCAGTATCTAATGTCCTCATTTTCTCCTCCATTTGCAGCAGTTGTTGGTTCCTTGAGTGAGGGATAAGATAATATAACCAATGTAAACTTCAATTGCTGATTGAGAAATATAACCAGGTCCCTAGCTCAAAAGAGTGTTTCTGTTGTTTCTCAGGTGCTGTTCCTGGCACGGCCTCTGGCACTGTAATTATTTTGAGTTTCCTGGCTGTTCAATGTGTGCTTCTGTGATCACACAGTTGCCAGGACTCTGGGGAGCGGCTGCAGTTATCTGCGTTCGCAGCCTCGATGCAATTGATGCGGTTTGGTTCGTTCTTGATTTGTTGCAACAGGAGCACAGTGATGAATCAATTGATCTTGCAAGAAGGCAGACAGGCGTGGAAAATGTCGAGGTTCTGGCGATATTTGCACAGTGTTTAGAGATTACCTAGATTCAGGAGAAAAGAATGTTGAATTCTTACGAGTCGTGTTGAAGAACTGTCTGGGAAACAAGTCACCAGCGGTGTGGTTTACAAGCGGTGTGGTTCACAGTAACCACAATGCGAAATAAAACAGACAATAAAATGAGGAAAACACACGAAGGATGACAGTAATCATAGGTGACCTGACTTTCACTCCCCAGCTCCCCCAATTCCCACTTCCAGCTTCATTATAAACAAATTTTAGAGAGCCATAAACATCAAAGTTGTCCATTGGAACGACTCAATTCTTTCCTTTGTTTTCGATTAGGCGATTTGTTTCAGGGTTTTTTACTTTCCTTGGAAACCATCTCTTTCATTGTGAGCATTCGGAAAGGAAGCCATCCTTTTTGTTAGGGAAAGAATATGATACTGAACATGTTTGTGTCAGGCATGAGATTCCTCTGTCTCACACGTTTCTTCTACTTTCTCTCGGTTTTAATAGTGTTCTTTGTTTTGACTTCTCCGACCTCATAATGCCGACATGAAACTGCATCTGACAAGTTATTCCCCATTCATTCAACCTATCTATATGTCTATGCGAAATGCCACGTTCTCAACATAATATGTGCTCCCACGAGTGTGAATTGTCAGCACATTTGTGTACATTTCACTCTGCCACTTGCTCCATGTCATTAATAGAGAGCTAATTGAAGGCTTAAATATACTGAGTCTTGCCAGACTTCTGCTGTCAATACTTTTACATACTTGCTACCCTCTGAACGTGAGAACATTCAGCTCATCTGTGTCTTAGTGGGTAACACCTTCCCCTGAGATTAGAACCACCGGTCCTGCACTATTCTGGATATAGACCAGAGAGGAACAAACGCTTAAGGTAAAGCATAATCTCACTGGCCTCTCCAGGGCCAGTTCTCAGTGCTCTTTTTTGACCTCTGGTTGAACAAACTGCCCAGATTAGCACTTTAGATTTGACAATGATACATCTGCTTCAAAGTTACTTCAGTGCCTGTGACTGAATTAGTGCTGAAAGGCGTTGTAAAAATACAAGAACATTTTTATTACTCGACCATTGCCGTATTGTTAATCTCTCTGCTCATGGAAATGGATCCTTCCCATCCACTCTATCTCTCATCAATACAGAACATGTTCCCCTCACTGTTGATTTTAAATGATTTCCTGTTGGATGAGTTATCCCTGCAACTCCAGAAAACCCGTCTCAACAACTCGATATTTTCTCAGGTCTGCTCAATTGTTGACACGCAGGAAACTTGTGTTCAGAACGAGAAACGGATCTGACTCAAAACGTTAGCTTTGTTCCTCTATTCACAGATAATAACAAACATATGGTGTATATGTAGGTTTCACTGAGTTTATTTGATACAAGTAGTGTTTTCAATTTCCCTGGTTAGGGGCAGCAGTTCCTCCTGACCATCAACGCGCCCATCCACACCGCTTTCGCCCACATCATTGTAAACATTCCCAAGAAATCTCCCATTAAACTTCTTTGCTCCAAACAAAACATTCCCAGAGTCTGGAATCTCTCCACAAAGTGAGATTTATTTATCTCTGGACATAATGCAAAGCAAAGGGTTGTGAAGAGATTCTTGGAAAAAAATGCCAATTGGCATTTGAGGAAACTGTCAAGAAGCAAAGCAGAAATCCTCGTCTCGAGTTTTTTGAATCTTTATATATTCCTTGGAAAGCGGATCCAGAGGAGAATGGACGATGAACTGTTCGACTGAGCAGAGACAGGTTAGAAATCTTTCCGTGCTTGTGGAGGCCAGTGCTTTGAGTCTCATGTTCTCCGGACATGAACTTATCTGTGACATTGAAAAGATTCTCGTTCCAGCACGTCAGGATGTCAAATCTCATTTCAGCTCCGGGACAAGGAGAAAACACGGTCACAGACAAGACACTGAAAGGCTGGAAGAAACACGGTCCCGGTTGGAGGAGAACTGGTTCCTGGTGTCATGGTTGTGCCTTTAGAGGGTGGGAGCAGAGTATTCCCATGTCTTCAGAATGAATTTCCAAGGATTTATTTTCGAAAGGTAAAGCAAATTAAGGAGTATTTTCCATGGGGGAGGAGCAGGCTAAAGCTTGCATTCGGAGATCATTGACGCCGTTGGTTCATCAGTCTATGTGGCGATGTTAGTCAGTGTGTTCGGCTCTTCACTAACAGGTGCTGTTCTCCCACGACCCAGGAAGGGAGTGACAATCACACCATCCTTTTTTCTTCAGCTGCACAGTTCCGAGGTTTTACCGTGGTCAGGAATATGTTCGTCATGAGGCACGAAGGGAGTAGTTCCCGGTTTTAGGAGAGCTGGTTCCCGGTGACATGACTGTGTCGGCAAGGCGTTGGATCAGACTGTTCCCATTTTCCACAACGAATGCCCCAGGATTCATTTTGGAAACGTCAAACCAATCGAGGGCAATTGTCATTCAAAAAGGGCAGGCGAATTCTTGAATTTCGCTAACAGTCTTCTTTATGAGATCCTGCAAGTGTCTTGCTACAAGGAACTCCCCAGTTTCTGTGGAGCAATTAATTCGCTCGTTCGGCTGTTAACCGGTAGGGTGTTCCCACGCATGGAGCGGCCGCTGTTCTTATCCATCCGACTCCTTTGCTGTGCAGTTTCGTGTTTTTAGTAGGTTCGGGAATATGCTCCCAATCGGAAAACCTATCCAGTGAGGAACGACAAATGTGTTTTTTTTTTATGTTTAATGGCTAGTAAAGTGTTGCGGATGCTGGGAATCTCTGACAAAAACAAAAACTGCTCAAGGACCTCGGCAGGAATGGAAGACCCTGTGACAAAAACAGAGTTCTGAGAAACTCCTGAAGAAACTCTGAATCGTTGTCTCTGTTTCTCTCTCCCCGGATGCTGCCAGACATGCTTAGTTTCTCCTGCAATCTCTGTCTTTGCTTTGAAATGAATGATAATTTGAAATATTGAGATTGACCACACGGACCAAACATATCCTGTCATTTTACCCTGTCGAAGCTGTGGTGATTCAATTCAAACAAACCTAACAATGATTGCCTGTCCCTCAGCTCCACAGGGAGGGAGAACTTGAAACCAGTTTAGTAGCGTACTTCTGCAGGTGTGGCCAAGTGATTGAGGCGATGGACGTTAAATCCACTGTGAGTTCCCCATGCAGTTTAGCATTTTGCTAACTGTGATTGAGAGTCGAGAGTGAACTAGAAGTGTGTTTGTTCTCTGCTTTTTTGTTTGAAATTCAAATCGCAGGATGAAGTAAAGTGCATATAACCCAGATAAGGAAGCTTGGGAAACTGCAACCAACCACCTGTCATGATTGAAAAGTCAGAAACCTCCAAAGCATGAAAGACCCATATCGTCGAACACTTACAGTGCTGAATTCGTTTAAGCCTTTGAGCAAAGTGCTGCCAAATGAGGTAAGAACAGTTCAGGGGATTGTATTGGAATGTGCAGACTTAGTGGGCCAAAGGGCATTTTCTGTGCTCGACGCATCCATGGCCAGCTGAGAAAAACTCAGTTTGTGAAGGAACAGGACATTGTTTGCAAAATGCCCCTCGGCGAGGAAGGGGTCGAAGCTACTTTCTGTCAGTCACGGTATTCCTTGGAAGATTTTAATTGGTAATAACTGGCACGGTGCCCATTGGTGGAATCAGTCTATACGATAATCAGGACATGAAACCGTGGTGCCTTATTGCTCTGCCGTGAGCAAGCCCTCGCAGCTTACATTCCCTGATTCTGCTTTTGAAATAAAGATGTGTTTCAATATGTCTGTATTTGTATCAAACAGCTCATTGATCGCTGGACTAGACGTGAAGAGGAATCTGGAGGTGTGACAGGGACAGAAACAGAACGGGACGAGACGAGAAGTGAAAGTGTCTAGAGTTTGCCGTGTGCCAGTAGTTTGAGTGAGTAATGTTTGCTGGGCGCTATCCTGTCAGATCCCAGGAGCAAGATGCCTAGATTTGGTGGGATGTGTGTTACTGAAAGTTACACATGCGAAGCGTGTGGGACTATTTCAGCTCAGTATCCACTTCATATCGCAGCTCACAGCAACGGTTCACATTTGTTGGAGAAGTGGCTTGTATTCCACTTAAAGCCGCCTTTCACCAGAGAAACTTGCGGACGTAAAGCGCATGGAGTGCGTATAATGATGAGGACTCTGTCACTGTCGGGGAATGTGCCTGCGTGTCTGCCTCTGTGTGTGAACATGAGAATACGTTCCTCAAAGGTGTTGCAACCCAGTCAATCGTCAGTACCATTGTTGTGTCATTAAGCTCACAGAGCGAATCTCATTGACATTTTCCCTGGAAAGTCAGAACACTCAAAGTTATGGGCAAAAGCTGCAAACTGGGACGAGAATAGATGGACGTCTGATCACCTGCTCTGTACGACGGACGGATGGCCCTTCACTGTCCCGCCCCAACCCCACTCCCCCACGCTTTAAAAACTCGAGGACAGAGAGAGGAATTGATCCTGACGAGAAAATCTCTTCACAATCTTCCATCACCTTTTTATAGCCCCCTTTCCGACAAACTTTGCAAATTACTTACCATGCTTTTTATATTCTCACCTAAATCATTTATTTAAATGAAAAAATGAATGTGGGCTCAGCATCGATCCTTGTGGGACACCATCGGTAATCGTCCTCCAGTGTACTTTCCACGGCTATTCCCAGCCTCCTGCTGTTAATATAATTTTATATCGAATTGGAAATCTCACCTTGAACTCTCTATGATCTCACTTTTTGAATCAGGCAAACATGTGGAACCTTGAAAAAGGTTTTATTAAAGTTCAAGTGAGCAATATCTACCACTTTCTCCGGATCAATCATATTAGTTATGCCCTCGAAAACTCAGTCATGTTTGTGAGATACAACTTCCCTCGCGCAAAAACATTCTGGTTATTCCTATTTATTCCTTGTATCTCCAAATGCATTTCAATCCTATCGTTTATAATTGCATCCAACAACTTACTTAAGACCACCGTCAGAAACACAGGTCTATCATTCCCAGGATTCTCCATGTAACCCTTTCTTAACAAAAGCACAAAATTAGCCACTCACCATTTTTTCGGTGCCTCACTCATAGTAATAGCTTACACAATTATTTCTACGAAAGGCCCAACAGTTTCATTCCCTAACTTGCCAAAAAGTTCCGAGATACATGAGATCAAATCCCAGAGAAATATCCATCTTCATATTTTTCAAGTCCTCCAACACTTGCCCTTTACAATGGAAACGACTTTATAAACATCAATATTTAGTTGTAGGGTCCATTTCGTTCTCCACGAAGTGAACATTATTTATCTCTCCATCTGCTGAGGGTAAAAACAAAAGTAAGCTCTTTCATCTTGAAGTGGTCCTATTTCGTCTCTAGTTCTTAATGTACTTGTGGAATCTCTTTAGATTATATCCTTAACTTTACGTGCTAAGGCGATCTGACATTCTCGCTCGACCTTTATGATGTCCTCTTTAAGAATGCCCCTCCCCTCCTTATATCGTTCAACAGATTCAATTGAAATCATATGTTTATATGGAAACTGTGACCCTTTTTAAAAAAAGAAATTCATATGACCAAAGCCTTTATCCCTGCGATCAACCTTATCCTAAAATAATACCTACAATGTGGAAAGAGGCCATTCTGCCCAGGAAGATTCCTTTAATCCTGCAAAGGACATCACACCCAAATTCACACTTCAACCCAATTCCAGTAACTCTGCTTTCCCCATGGCCAAAGAGAGTCACCGACGCATCTTTCGTCTGCGGAGGAAATCCAGACAGATTCGGAGAGGATGCGGAAACTCCAAATACACCGCCGTCTAAAATAGAAGTTGCCCATTATTGAGCAGTTTGTCATACTGCACCTCGCCAAAAGCCTTTTGGAAATTCCAGCTGGTCACCTCTACAGGGTAGACTTCGTCTTACTTGCTCATTACCTCCTCACAGATGTCTAATATATTTGTCAGACATTATTTCCCTTTGGGAACCTGTGCTGATGCTTCAAGTACTCAGTAAACCCATCCTTCCAATGAATTTTTGACAAGGAATTTAAGACAAAGCTGATTTATTTGATTTTTATCCAGAATATTAAAACTTTGCTTTCAGTTCTGAATATGATGAATAACAAGGTTAAATCGCTGTTGAGATATGTAATCTCTGCACTGTCTCAGCGGGGTTGATGAGTGAGTGAATTCTTTCCCTGACTGGGATCCCTCTTTTGTCTCAGCGGGGTCGATGAGTGAGCTAACTGTGTTTCTCACATGGAGCAAGTAAATGCTTTCTGCCCACTGCAAACTGGCTGGTGTATTGAGAGTTGAGATGAACGCTTGAACCTATTACGAGAATAAATACACTTGAAACGTCTTGCACATTGTGAAAATGTCGAAGGGACATCAGTTCTACAGAGACTGTTAAGCACATCCCACGAACTATACATTTAATAGGTCTCTCTTCAATGTGAAGACGTCAATGATAAACTGCCCCCCGGAACTTTTAGAGTGAATAATGTCTTTCCACAGTGTGAACACGTTGATGACACGTTCGTCTCCAGGAACTTGTGCAGCACTTCCTGCAATCAGGGCATTTAGAAAGACACGTTAATATTGTGCGAAATGTGATGAGCCATCCGGTCACTCGGACTTTTAAAGCAGGTCCCATCGATTTGGACACAAAGATGTCTCTCCTCCCGGGTGAGCACGTAGATCAGACGTCACGTCTCCAGAATTCTTAAAGGTCTCTCATTCATGTGAGCATATTTCTCAGAGATGAGGCACACAGAGGTTTGATAACATTTTCCAAAGTCTGGCGAGATGAAAGGTTTCTAATTAGAATGAGCGTTGTGCTGGACGTTTTAAAGCATTTTCGGCAGTCCAGACTTTGAAATTGTTTCTCCTCATTTTGAACGAGCAGGTGCTGCAGCAGGCCAGAGACAGTGTGAATCCGTTTCCACACTCTGAGCAGGTGAATCGCTTTTTCCTGGAATCTTTGCCTCCATGGAAATTCAGCTCAGACAAGGAAATGAATACACACATTTCCATAGACTTTCCTTAGTATGACTGCATTTGTGTTTTGTGAGCTCTGATGATGGGTAGAACCATTGTCCGCACACACAATAAGAGAACGATTTCTCTCTCACTAAAACCAGAGGGTTGTTTTCCTTTCATGTTCTCTATATGATCAAGTTCTACCTGTGATAAAATGTGCGATTTTATCAGATCATGGTCGAGAGATTGGTTTGTAAATCTTCCCCTTCTAATATCCTGCAAAATTGATGTTATCTAAAAATGAGAGTGGGAAAGCAACTTTCACAAGACTCTGGATACTTTCTAAGATATGGTCTGAGGGTGAGGGATTTTCGACACTTAGAATGTGACCAGAATTTCGTCAGAATCTTTCATGCACACAGCATCCACCACAGAGAACAAATAGATCTGCAGGTGGATATAAACACGATCACCTCCCTGTTCCTTCCAGGTCAAACGCTGTCCTGTCTTGTCTGACATGCAGTTCTGTTGAAGCAGACATTTCTTACAATTGCATCATGGCAAAGCTGAGGCCTCTGTCTTCAGTCCCGAAATCAAAATCCACTACCTCGCTACTGAGTCGAAACTGTGCTGCTGGAAAAGCACAGTAGGGCAGGCAGCATTCAAGGAGTAGGAGAATCGACGTTTCGGACAAGAACTATCATCAGGAAATGAGCTTGTAAACCGAGGGGGTAGAGAGACAAATTGGAGTGAATGAGGCTGGGACAAGGTAGCTGAGAGTGTGATAGGTGGATGGAGATGGGTGTAGTGGTGATTGGTCGCAGAGCAGTGCGGAGCGGATAGGTGGGAAGGAAGATTGATACATAGGACAATTCATGAGAGCGATGGAAGCCCAGGACATGCATGAACTTGGCCGATTGGGAGGGAGAGTTGAAGTGTTCGGCCACGGGTCAGTGATGTTGTTTGTTACGGTGTCCGGGGGGGGGGGGGGGTGTTTTCTGAAGCGAACTGTAATTAGGTGTCCAGTTTCTGCAATATAGGTAGACTGCACCAGGTGCAATGGATACATTCAATGACATGTGTGGAAGTGCAGGTAAAACTCTCATGGATGTGGAAGGCTCCTTTGGGGCCTGTGACAGAGTGGAGGTGTGGGTGGAGGTTTTGCAAATCCCGTATTGGAATGAAAATGGGGCGGGAGGGGATGGTGGTTTGGTGAGGGGCGTACACTTGACAAGGGAGTCATAGAGGGAATGATCTTTATAGAAAGCGGATAGGGGTGGGGAGGGAAACACATCTTAGCTGGTGGGGTTCATTTTCAGGTGGTGGAACTGTCGGAGAATGACATGATGTCTGCGGAGGTTGCTGGAATTTAAAGTGATGAATAAGGGAGCTCTGTCCTTGTTGGAGGGATGGGTTTTGAAAGTGGAGTTGCGGCAAATGGATGAGATGAGCTGGAAAGCATAATGTATCATGTGCGAGGAGAAAATGCCTCGCCACTGATTCAATCTTCTCCCTCGCAATTGCCTGAGTCTGAACGAGACACGTCAAAACCATAGTGACATCCTTCACCGCGTTTTGTGCTTTCAACCACATATCGCCATCATCACCATGTCAGCCTACTTGCACCTCATTAACATCATTAACTCTTCCACGTTTCCGCTCTTCTGCAGCTCAAAGTCTCATCTATTCGTTTGGATTAAACGGTGGTAACACACTTCCATCCGTCCTCTCAAATTCCCCCTCTGCTCTGGCCTAACTCCCTCTGCCTCTATTCAAGGGTGTAATTGCGTTCTGTTCAGTGTTTCATTGTTCTTTACCTGAATGATATTTTTACCACTGCACATTTCTCCAAACTTGCACTGCGGCCTTCGCAGCTTTATCTTTCCACACGGGCTCCCACATGCTCGAAGGGCAGGGATTGCGGGTGATTCACCCATGATGTAGTCCTGAGATCTTTCACAACTCTGCTGCACGTGGGAGTATGAAAAACAAGGGTTGTTCACCCATTACCTGGCAGCTAACTTCCAACGTTTTTATCATTTCTGCAAATCTCTTGACTGTCTTCGCTCTGTCTATCACTGTCATTTCCTCCAGCCCACTCAAGAGCAATTAGTGTTGTTCAATAAATGCCAACCCAGCCAGTGAACACGACACCCAAGATTTTGTTTTAAAACATACTATCAGATACCTGCATAGCCTGGAATTCCAATCTCCGGTATATGTTCGATTTGAATTGTTCCACGTTTCGTGCCTAAACTTCATCTACCAGATCATAAATTGTGAAATCTCTTCACAACGTAAATCGCACAATGCTTTAGGAAACGAATTAGTCAATAACAGAAGAAGAAAAGCTGTAATCTTTGTTGAAATGAGGGCAATTAATTGATATCAATACTACATCGTGCCTTTCACATAATGGAAACTTCAAAGCTGTTCCTCTGGAGGGAGTTCAAACAAATTTTGATCCCGGTCACATTATGCGATATTGGGAAGCTGACAAAGTGTCATATCAAACAAGTGATCACAGAAATGGGTTTCAAGTCGTATTATAAAACAGAAAACGAAGCTTCCATTACGAATCTCGGACGACGTAATTTGCTGTGCTAGAGTTCATCATTTTCTGTTAGTCAGAAAAATTGCTTCTTTTTTGCTCGTGTCTCCATAGCTAAAAGGCTAGCGCATTGGTCTAAGCAACTATTGGTCGTGTATTCGAATCTCACTGGGGCCTTGTTGAATTTGTTTACAACTGTTGCAACAAACATTTACAGAAGCATTTTTTGTGTTGCTTGGAATTATTTCTGAGGGAACATCGTGAAGTGATTTTCCTCACGGACCAGACCTCATCGGCTTGACTTTCGAAATCCCCATCTGTGTTTCCTCTTCGAGGAACATAAGGACGACAAGCATCTGATGCCAAGAATGTTCTAGTTTAGCCGGAAGAACAACGTGATACAGTCGAAGCAGTCAAGTAACAGTGAAATAGTGGGGGAGGAAAACATACAGCGAAGCGGCTGAATGCTTCCGTTCCTTATGTAGAGGCAGGAATCTCCTGGAATCCAAATGAAACAGGTAGGAGGCTGGAAGAGCACAGCTATCCAGGCTACCTCAACAGGTGGAGAATTCAATGATTAGCATGGACCAATTATTCACGACTGTGCCAGTCCTCGAAGGACAGTCGCATGCCTGTTTACCCCGTTGCGTATGCAAACAGAATCGGGTTTTAAAGCACGAAGTGAAGAAAGTGAAGTTCAATTCCTAATTTCCTGAATGTTGGCCTCTCCTAAGGCCTTTGTCATTCTCACAAGATGTGTCTGTATATTTCCCTCTTTGGTTGAAAATGCGGTTCAGTTCTCCCGCAGCTCAAGATCAAATTTAATGGTATCTGACTTCAGTCTCATTCGCTTCTTCATTTGAGATTAAACCTTTGCAGGGAACGTCTCTTTGAGACGAACACTTCAGAAGTCAGGCTGCGGGCTACTGGAAGCTGGAAATGAGAATGGATGGATGTTTGACGGACTGGCATTGACATAATGCATTATTCTGTGTTGTAAAAGCTCGGTGTCACGCATAGCATTTTGGAAGAAACGTCTCTTCGCTGGAATAAAAACTATGCTGTTAAGAGAAGATGCAATTGCACCTGCTGTCCTAAATGTCAGCTCGTGGTTATAATTCAGCACTGTCACCGCTGTGGTTTGGTTTCAATGCCTGGTCAGGGAATCAGGATTATTATTCCTGATAAGGACAACAACAAAATCAGAGCATCTTTGACAGGAAATGCATTTTACACTCGTCCGCACGTGCCTTGAAATATTGCTGCAGGACCGCAAGGAGGCTCACTGGTTAGCACTGCTGCCTCACAGAGCCTGAGACATGGCATGAATCCAAATGGGTCGACTGTCAGCAAGGTGCCTTATTCAGGAACAAATGAAGAGTAATAGGGTAAGGAATTGTTCTGTGGGGTTAATCCCTGGAGGATCAGTGTGAATTTGTTGCATCAAATGACGAGTTTCTTAACTGTCGGCATTCTATGATACCTTACTCTGTTGTTTTAGCACATGTTCAGAGAGGGGAGAAAAGTGAAGAAAAACAGTCATTTCCCAGTCAGTGGTTAATCCATTGTGTGAAAATCAACCGATTCACCTGTGACTGAACTAACTCCCATCTGCCCTATACTGGTAATGACAGTATACACCATTCGAGCGGGTTTTCATGGGTTGCCTTGGAACAGCATTCTTTCTCAAGATGGACTTCCATGGGATATAAAAGAGATGATAAAAGACATGGATGCCGATGACTGGAATCAAAAGACGTCAGGAAGAATGGACAGCGTCTACTGGGAAACAAAAAAGAATGGAAAGGAAGCCAACGAAGTACTGGGGCATAACGCCATTTGAAAAGACAAGGCGCGGTTTCATGGGATGGTGGAACAGATGAATAGATCATGTGGTGTGAAACTAGGTAAAACTGAGTTGCGTCCATATGGAAGTTTCCCTGATGATGTGAATTTGCTGAGAGTAAACAGGAGGGAAAATCCTTCATTCAGATGGATCTATAACTAGACTTTCGAACTTCAAAACCAGCGATGAATGATAAGGAAAAGTTTGGAGCACTTTTTTTTCATTCTACAGTAATTGAAATCGAAAATGATTATTTTTCAGGAAAAATGTGTCAGAAGCTGATTCTAAAGTATTTGTAAAAATGCGTACAGAAACATAATGAGTGAACTTCACCAAGACAGGGAGTCTGGTCGGCCGGTTCGGGTAAGTGTTAGGTGCACAATTTCTAATTGGTTAAGGTTAATCGGAAATATAGCACATATCACCTCCAACTGATTACGACTAAGTGTAGAAAGTGCTGGTTGTGAAGAAAGGTTTCGCAGCTTGTTCTACGTGAACTTCCATAAATTGTAAAAGAACTGTTGCTGTTAGCTCAGCATTAAACGGAAGTAGGTAAGCTCAGTCCGCTGCATAGTTGTTTTACGATATAAAGTGATGCCAAGAGTATGGGATTAATTCTCACAATGTCTCAGTTTACCACCAGAATCCCGATCTCCCCACTCACCTAACCCTTTATACGATGGCGACAATCAAAGCGGCATGATACTATAGTGAGTGGGAACTGACCTGTCGATGGAATGCACCATTTTTTTGTCATCTATTGCCTTGGACATTTGGCTGCAATCACAGAGAAGGGAGCGAGACCATTTGCTGCTCACCCATCTCCCCCCAAAATATCCATTGACAAGACTCGAAAAATGTTCCTGTTTGAATCCTATAATCTTTAAAGCAGTACTTCAAACATCTTTATCATTTCGGTTCCAGTTTTGCCGACAACATTGTCCAATGAGATAACTCTAATAATTTTTGGATTGTTTTAATGGCCTGTGCGAGGTTGCAACAAAATAAGTAACATGAAACGAACTAAACATCCTTTCCAGAATTTAACACAGCACAGGGTCAGCGATATGAGAAACGTCAACATCTTCAAACGTCATCTCTGTATCTCTAATAATAGATGGATATTGACTCAGGGAGTATTTCTGCTGGTTGTAAGTACTGAGGTATTTCCCAAGGACAGAACACTCCGCAAAATCATTTTTTAAAAAATAAATGCCGTTCCAATCAACTTTCTTTTGCAACTTTTAAATATATATGTGCACACGCATACATGCAAGTGCACACACATTTTTATATACATGTATATGTGTTTGTATATATATATATATATACATATATGTGTGTGTGTGTGTGTGTGTGACTGTGTGTATGTGGACAATATTAGGAATGGATGGCAGGACATTTGAAATTTGTTTCTGTAGAATGTGAGAGGTAAGGGTCTTCAATAATGTCCCAGATATACACATCTGCGGGAAGTGCACCCAACTCCAGCTCCTCGGCAACTGCGTTCGGGAACTGTAGCTTGATGTCAGATCATATGGAGTCTGAGTGGAATTGAGCGAAGTTATAGGGAGGCAGTAACACTTCAGGTACAAGACATAGATGGATGGGATACAGTCGGGAGCCGAAACGCTAACAGGCAGACTGTGCAGGCATCTGCTGTGGCCGTGCCCCTCAGTAACATGTATACCACTTTTGTTATTTTTGGGCGGGATGACTTACGAGGGGAAAGACATTGGGTATAGGTCTTTGGCACAGAGTTTGCCCCTTTTTTTCAGAATGGTGGGTGAGAGAGGAGGAGAGCATTTGCTATTGGGGACTCCATATCGATGGGAACAGATTGAGATTCTGTGGATATAGGGCAGACTGATGATTGGTGTGTTGTCTCCCAGCTACCAGGGTTTGTGATGTCTCGCATCGTGTTTTCAGGATCCTTAAGGGAGAGGGGGAGCAACCCCAAGTCATTGTCCACATATGCACCAACAACATTGGTAATAAAAGTGATGTGGATGTATGGCAGAATTTCAGCGATCGAGGGTGACATCTTAAATCTAGAACAAACAGAGTTGTTCTCTCTGATTTGTTGCCCATTCTACGTCGTAGTGAGGTGAAGTGTAGGGAGAGAGCATTTGAAAATGTTGTTGCAAGGATGGTGCAGGAGGGAGAGATTCCGATACCTGGATAGTTGGGGCTCATACTGGAGTCGATGAACCTTTACAAACAGGATGGTCTTCACCTGAACTAGAAGAGTACCAATACCATGAGGGGATAATTTGCCAAAGCTCTTCATGAGGGTTTGAACGAATTCAGCCGCGGAGTGGGAAGCTGAATTGTAGCTCCGGTTTGCAGGTGGTTGTGAGTGGTTTTGTCATAAATAGCGTTTCCGATTTACAAGAGTGTACTGGCAAGGATGAAGGTGGCTTGAAGTGTGTTTACTTCAACGCCAGAAGCATCTGGATAAGGTAGGTGCCATGGGTTGTTACCTGGGACTTCGATGTTGTGGCCATTTCAGAGACATGAACGGAGGACTGAAGAGAATGGTTGTTCCTGGTACCTCAGATTCGATTTTTCAGTCAGAACAGGGGGGCCGATTCAGCAGGGGTGATGTGGCATTATTCGTCAATGACAGTACTATGGTAGCAAAAAGGATATTGGTGAGGACGCGACTGAATCTGCTGAGATAGAATGGACTGAGATGAGAATCAGGAATGGAGAGGTCACCACAAAAATGTTCTAGATATATGGAGGAAAAAATTGCAAAGATGATTCTGGATAGGAACAAAAGTGACAGGGGAGTTGTTATGGGGAGCTTTAACTTTCCAAATACTGATTGGAAATGTTATCGGTTCAGCACCTCGGATCGGTCAGTTTTGTCCAATGTGTGCAGGAGGGTTTCCTGACGCTGCATGTAGACAGGCCAACAAGACGCAAAGCCACATTGGATTTGCTTATGGGTAATGAACTCAGCCAGCTGTTTTCTCTGGAGGTAAGTGAGCACTTTGTTGATAGTGACCACAATTCGGTTATGTTTATTTCGTGATGGATAGGAATAGGTATTTATTGCAGAGCATGAGGTATCGCGGGGAGAAAGAACATTAAGATTCGATGAGGCAAGAGTTAAGATGCACCGCATGTGGAAAGTAACTTCAAGGGTTGTGCACACCTGAAATATGGAGCTTGTTCAGGGAAAAACTACTGCATGTCCTTGGTAAGTATGTAAGCGTCATGCAGGGAATATGAGGTCGACACAGGGAGTTGGGTTTACTGAAAAAGTTGAATCTCTTGAGAAGCAGGAGAAGGAGGCGTATGTAAACATGAGATATGAAGGCTGAGGTAGGACGCTTGGGAATTAAAAGCTAACCAGGAAGAGCCGACAGAGAGAGCTACTTAGAGCGAAGAGGAGGCATGAGAAGTCTTTGTCTGGCAGGAAGAATCCTGAAGCTTTCAATTGATAGTTCAAGAATATAAGAATGTCTGGCATATGATTATGGCCTGTCAAGAACAGAAGTACGAAGTTGTCAGCGGAGTCCAAGGATAGCAGAGACGCTGAATGGATTTTTTTATCATATCAAAAATGAAAAAGACAATGTTGTCGAAGTGAATATTGAGATGCAATATATTAGATGCAATATATTAGAATAAACGAAATTGACATTCATAAAGAGGAGTTGTTAGTAATTCATGAAAGTCTAAAAATAGGTTTGTCCCCTAGACTTCATGGGATGTATCCGAGGATTCACTGCGAATCGTGGGAGGAGATTGCAGAACTTTTTGACTATACGCTTTATTGCGTCAGTGTTTATGTCATTAGTGCTAGAAGACCCAGGTTTAGCAAATATTGTCCCCTTCTTCACGAAGGGGAGTACAGACAATGCTGGTAATTATAGAACAGTGATCCTTAGCTTTTGGAACAAATTATGAGAGATAGGAATTATGATCATCGCAAAAGGCAGAAGTTGATTCGGGAGAGTGAGTACGATTTTATGAATATCAGGTTGTGCCTCACAAACCTCATTGAGGTCTTTGAGAAGGTGAGCAAACAGGTGGATGAAAGTAAAGTGGTTGATGTGGTGGATATGGTTTTCAGTAAGGCACCGTCGACTGTTGCATGAAATACAGAGTCATGGGATTGAGGATGGTTTAGCGGTTTGGATCAGAAATTGGCTCGCTGAAAGAAGACAGAGTGTGGCAGTTCATGGGAAATGATAATCCTGGAGTTCAGTAACTGATAGTGTACTACAAGGTTCCTTTTTGTGTCCGCTGTTGGTTTGTAATTATTATAAATGACCGGGATTAGGGCATGGAATGATGGATTCGTAAATTTGCAGATGACATTAAGATCGACGATGTTGTCAATAGTGCCAATATCTGCTGACGGTTACAGAGGGGCATGGATAATCTGCAGAGCTGACCTCAGAGGTGGCAAATGGATTTTAATGTGGAAAAGTATGCGATAATTTACTTCGGAGGAACAACAAGAATAAAGAGTTCTTGGCTAATTGTAATATTCTTGGAAGTGTAGATGTGCCGAGCGATCTCGGTGCCCATGTATATTAAACTCGGAAAGTTACAACCCGCGTTGACAGTTTTGTTTGCAAGGAGTACGGTGTGTTAGTTTTTCTTCGGAGAGTGATTCAGTTTCAGAGCGAAATAATCACTTTGCAGCTCCAGAAATTAACTGGTGTGGCCGCACTCGTAGAGTTGCGTGCATTTCTGGTCGCCACATTATACGATGGATGTGAAATCATTGGAAAGGGTGCATGGGACATTTTCTAGGATCTTGCCTTCTATGGAGAGATGGTCTTACGAGGAAAGGTTGAGGGACTTGAGGCGGTTTTTGATAGCGACAAGAAGTTTGAGGACTGAATTTAGAGAGACATAGAAGATGATCAGAGGTTGCCATAAGGTGGACAGTGAAGGCATTTTTCTTCAAATGGTAATTTTGGCACAAGGGCACATCGATGTAAATTGAATGTGATAGATACCGAGGTAGGTTCCTTTATCAGTGAGTAGTAAGGGTGCTGAACGCCTTGCCTTCAACACTCGTAGACTCAACAACTTTGAGGGCAATGAAATGGTCATTGTATAAACTTGCGGATTATGATGGTAAAATACTAGTCAGATTGATATCACAGGTCGGTGCAGCGTTAGGGCCAAAATGAACTTTATTGCGGTGTAATATTCGGTGTTTGAACTGTTCTTCAGCTTGAAACCGCAACCATCTCTGGTCACTATCAGTAAAACCAACACCTGGCGAGAACCCAATGTGCAACTTTTCCACCTTACTCACTTCTGGTCTGTCGGGCAATTACATCAAACTGACGAATTGCACCACTGGAGCTGCCGTGTACTGATGACCAATGGCTACTGATCTTACACTGGGCCCCTCAAACCAATTAGTCCTTTTTTGCTGAAGATATGAAATGAAACACAGCGCAGAGGAGGTTATACTGATGATGGATCATCGATTATGGAGCATCAGGTTCAGGAAAATGACATAGTAAAATGTGGTGAAAATAGGCATAATTGAATTCTGTGTTCGTTTACCGTGGCATTCTGCGTTGATCACAGGCAATGTCATGTCACCACTGTACTGGGATTTTCCGTCTATCGGTATCAATTCGCCAGAGAATTCGATTCACTGGTACTTCACCAGCATCATTTGGAATGTTCATACGGCACAATGACCCACACTGTACACAACGTCAGCAATCGTCTGCATTACTACATCCAAGGGCACGTGGCATGGTTTTTTTTATAAATAGTGAAAATTTTATCATGTTATGCAAGGACAAATTGAATTTTAGTTTAAGTAGTAAAGTCGCAGATATCCACAGTAAGTTTGAAAATGTCAGAAATTCATGTTCATTACCTTGGCCAGAATTCTAGCCCAGCAAAAGGGAAATCTGTACCTGAATCCCCATGTAATCGCTTGCTCCATGTGTCCACGTGGAAACCTGTGTGAAGCAATGTTCAGCCTGACAGAGACCTTGTGAGAATCCTCCACTGTCTGACGTAAAGATGAAACAGGAGCTATCTATTCCAGCATGGAGGGTAGCGAAGTGGACTTGAGACAGAAAATATTAATTGTTGTAGATTCACATTGTTCTCATTGTGATTGTTTAAAAACCTGGGCCATAAAAAAACTCAAGCAGAAAGAAGCAGTAATAGGCCATTCTTAACACCGCTCCTGCCTCGCCACGCCATTCTGTACTATCATAGCTCACACAGCAGTTCTATGTCTTTTTCCAGCGTATCCATATCATCGTGTTGCCAAGTGGCTAACACATATTTATCGATCTCTACCATAAATAGACATCGAAGTTATTCATCGCTGAGAGGAAAATGCTGCATTTCGAGACAGTTAGGTTTCTGCATGAATGTTAAAGGTTTTGCAGATGAGCAGCCGAGTCTGGTCTGAACACCTTTAAAACCATAAACTAAAACTTGACTCTGATGAGATTTGCATCCACAACTTTTGAATGGTAGTTTTAAGAAAGACGTAGAAATTCAACTCGCTTTCCATTGCACCACAGAGTCGCGGCCTCACCCAGTTTTCAGCACTAAAGTTTGCCTTAGAACGATTTCGTTCGGGACACCCATCTCACGTCTGTCTGACCTTGTTGATTCTGGACAGAACTTAAGTGATCTCAGCTTTGTCACCGACTCTGTTTTCCTCTCTCCATTGTAGAGAGATCACATTCTCAGCAGGAACTACAGTTTTCTGGATTGAATGAAGTGCAGACAAATCACTGGAAGATGTGTCTGGAAGTTTCCACAGTGAGGAGAGACATCGGAAACCAGCAGGAAATGTATCTTACAACATAGAACGTTACGGTGCAGTACAGGCACTTCGGCCCTCGATGTTGCACCGACCTGTGAAAATAATATGATGTCCATTGCAATGGAAAAGTAACATTTCTTTTGAAACCAATAAAAGCACAGGGAAACAAAAAAGTAAGGGCCTGACTTTGCAAAGGGCAAGTGTTGCAGACAGAAAGAAAATCTATGTATATTTAAACCGAACTAAAAGCAGACTTACAAGGCCAGCAAACTACCATATCAATAGCCAAGGAAGTAGAAAAAAAACCTCCACATCTGGAAAGGAACTCGAATCTTTCAGGCCACTGACATTGAAGTGTTGATAAGAAGAAGCGAATTGTACTTTAAAGGGAATATGTGAAAGCTATCAGGCGCCCATTACATGAGGCGTCTTGACAGTGTATTACCTGGGACACGGGAAACCTGAATTTGATGGAACGTGCTACATGCTGAAAACTTTCTGGCCCAAGAGAAGGAAAAACGGACATTAAACATGGAACAGCAAACACATAAAGCTCAGCTTACTATGATGCAAATGGTCGCCCAGCCGTTGGAAGGAGGCGCTGCGTGAAAAGAAGAGCTGGCAGAGGTAAATATGGCGGGTGCTTTGTTTGCAGAGCAATGGACCACTGAGTGAGGCAGTGCACGCCCAGACAGCCTCAATCGGCCCTGGAGGCTAAGCAGCAGGGTGACTAATGGAGGACGGCTGAGGTGGAGGGGGACAGCCCCAAAGTTACAGGTAAACTTCTTTGCTTTATGCTTGGCAACGAATACTCGCTTATGCTCATCTCTACTACTAACCTTATGGGCACTGAAACATGTCCCACCTCTACACTGAGCACTGAATTTGCGAAGCGTGAACTATATTTTCAGTACAACATTGATGCATATAAGTCAATGCTTACATCTATGTTATATGTGGAAGGTGCACCTCTTACTTTTTTGGAAGATACAAGGGCAACATATTCAGGTCATAAATCAAGGCAGTTCAGAGAGTCGACGCAAATAAAGATGAACGGAAGCTTCCTGAAGTTAATGGGTGCGTCAGGAGTCGTGACACGAGAGAGATTTACCGCACCCCTATTGTGCGAAACCAGTAATGCGGAAACATTCCAATTCACATTTCTGTTATCGGAATTCTGTTCTTTAAATCTGATGTCTCGGGATCTTATAGTCAGACTGGGGTCGGATTTGCGCAGTACCCCGACGGGCTTGCAGGTAATACAAAAAGAAGATTTAACAGTGCAGGCTAGAAAATACGAATCACGAGCCCTGATGCATGTCAGAGAGTGATAGGTTCAGTGAGCGATTCACTGACCCAGGAAGCAAGTAGCCATGTTAATCCCATTAACACCGATATTCTTGCTGGAGATATGCTGCACAGCACAGCACACATACACCGGGATGGTCCTGACAAATCATAAGAGAAGGATTGGTTCTGGAGATTGGTTAAACCAGATCAGTTGTTATTGTGCGAATTTTATTGGAATGATCACAGATGTGCTGTCACTTTAAACGTTTTTAAGTATCTGTGACGGTAAGTAGACCCTGTTTTTTTATGTGGAAGGCTTTTTTCTTCACGGATCATTGGCGAAGGCATCCAGCGACAGGTGGATGAATTTGGGACTATGGGTACGACAGGCACAAAAAACGAATGATTGTATCTTCAGGGTCGGTGTGGGTATCTGCTTCAATGCAGTTATAAGGACGTAAATGAAGAAACTAAATTGGCTAATTCAGGCAGACAGGACAGTCCAGGTAATCCCCGCCAGGAGTGTTGTCTGGCGTTTACCTATGGTAGATGTCTCGGACCCAAGATTAAGAAGGGTCCAACTGATTTCAGGGCAAAAGGCAAACACGATGTGGGGCTCATACGAACCCTTAAGAATAACCCCGAAGTCTGAGTATCGTCCTTGCAAAGCAAAAGAGCCGTTAAACCACGAGGCTGTGCAAGGAATTACCCCAGTCTTTGAATCTCTCTTATAGGCTGGAGTGATAATCCCCGTGAATAATCACTGGTGAGAAGACTCAATTTTTTTCGTTCAAAAAGGAAAAAACATTCCAGGTGAATCGGGGGAATGGAGGTTTGTTCATGACCTGCAGGTTATCAATAATGCTGTTGTTCCGCACACCCCAAATGTTCCCAACCACTATATTATATTGGCTCAAATTCCACCGGATGTAAATGGCTCTCTATTGTGGATTTAGCAAATGCCTTGTTTTGTGTACAGTTACACGCTGACAGTCAATTCTGGTTACTTTTCCATTCAAAGGCAAATAGTATACTTTCACGTGACATTTTCAAGATTACTCTGAGTTCCCACCATAATTAAAGAGGCTCTACACAGGAGTCTGGAGACTCTTGTTTTAACCGGGAGGGGGGGGGGGGTGTCAGCGCTTCTGCAGTATGTAAGCGAATGCTTAATCGCAGCATTAACAGAGAAGCAATGTGAGAATTGTAGGCTTGCGATGCTCTGCCATCCAGTCTCGCAAAACTACAACTTGTGGAACAACAGTTGAAGTTCTTAGGTCGCTTAATATCTGAATGAGGAAAGGCCATTGGTCAAGACTGAGTTCAAGCAAACCAGGAAAATTCAAAGCCTCACATGAAGAAACAATTGCTATCCTTTTTGGTGATGTGATCCTACTTATAATGTTTAACCCGCATTACGCAACCCTTTAGGTACCCAAAAGTGACATAGCTCATGGTTCAGTTTTGCAGAGCTAGAGTCCATTGCAGTGACCCCTGAGGCCTAGAGTGCCTTTTGTTGAATTGAAATGGCACTCCAAACTACACCGACACTAGAATTCCAAATCCATACAAGCCTTTTGTACAAACAGTGGATGAGAAGTGTGCCTGCATGACATCTGTGCTGATGCAGAATTATGTGTGGCAAATTGAGGCCAGTAGCTTATTTTTCACCTCAACTTAGATCCCGTAAAGGCAGGCTTGCATAAATGCCTCCATGCCGTGCCTGCATTTGAAAAGGCTGTTGTCGCTTCCAGGGACAGAGTCGGCTTTGTTGAATTAAAACGATTGGTCCCACATGGAGTATCCTTACTGCTTTCTGAGCAAAACACAGCACATATGTCGGCAGCACGTTGGCTCACATACAATGCTATGCTATTGGAGAAGCCTAACATGACAATAAAGCGATGTAACGTCCTTAATGCTGCTTGTCTTCTCCCCACAGAAGGAGACGGAGACCCACATAAATGTGTCACTGTAATTAATGACATTTGAAGCCAGAGACCAGAGGTGTAGCATTCACCAATTTAGAATCTGGATACCGCGTTTTTTGTGGATAGGTCAGCATTCAGAAGCAAAGAGGTAGGCCAGTGCCTGGTATGTTGTAGCAACTACCCACGACGTAGTCAAAGCGGGATCACTTCCTTCTCATCTGTCAGCGCAAGCAGCAGAGCTGATTGCCTTGATGGAGGCATGTAAATTGGCCAAAGGAAGAACAGTGAATATTTACATCGACAGCAGATATGCATTCGGGGTTGTACATAATTTTGGATCCCTGTGGAAAAACAAGGGCTTCTTGACCTCCACTGGAAAGCCAATCACATAACATGGCTTGATATCTGACCTCCTGAAAGCAGTCCGATTGTCTCAATCAATCACTGTATGTACATGTGAAGCCCACAGGAACAATTATGATTCAATTTCTCAAGGCAATGAAAATGTAGACTGAGCGGCAAGGACGGCAGCCAATCAGCCGCCAAGTGATGAGTTTGACATGTGTATGTCAAATATTTGTAATCCAAAGCAGACTTATGGGAGTTACAGTCGCAGGCCACATCGAAGGAGAAGCGTGAATGGACAAGGGCAGGGTGCAGAATGAGGGAATGGGTGTGGTGTGGCCCCAGTGGTAAACCCGGTCTACGACGATCTTTATTCCCTTTCTATGCCAAAGTAACACACGGTAAGGACCATGTGTCAAAAGTGGAGATGTACGACAATATTTCAGCACGCTGGTACAGAAAGGGATTTACTCATTACTCATTAACATAATGTGAATAATGTGTTATCTGTGCCACTAACAATGTGGGGAGGGGAATACAAATGAATCAGGCAGAACACCCCCAATCCCAAAGACCCTTTGAACATTTACAGATGGATTTTATTGAACTAACACCCAGCGAAGGGAAAAGGCATTGTCTGGTAATAGTTGATGTTTTCCCAAGGGGTGGAAGTGCTCCCACGTCTAAACACGATGCCAGTGCGGTAGCCAAGGCTTTGCTAATTGAAATAATTCCGAGATGGGTCATCCCTGAACGGGTAAGCAGGGAGAGTGGAAAGCCATTTATAAATATTGCCGTACAGCAGATCAGTGATTACTTGGGAATAAAGGTGAGGCAACATTGTACCAATCACCCAGTGAGCGGTGGGGCAGTGGAAAGAGAGAAAAGTACCCTTAAAAATAAATTGGCAAAATTTTGTGAGGAATTAGAGGTGCCATGGACAAAGACATTTCCAATTGTGCTAATGTATATGAAGGAGAGGAAGAGTAAAATTAGGACGTTTGAGATTTTGTTTGGAAGGTGGCCCAATACAGGAATTGGCCAAAGACCGATTGTAAGACAGATAACAGACCACTGTGAGGACGAGATGTTATGTTACAGTATAAAACTCTCCACACTTCTGTCTCAAATACAGAATCAAAAGAAGGGCAGCTCTACCCCAACCAGCAGAAGGGAAGATGCACAATCTAGAACCTGAAGACTGGAGAGTGGTGAAAGACTTCAAGAGCAAAAGCATGAAGGCCAACAGCTGGCTGGGACCGTCCCAAGGGCTCCCTACAACACAGACAGCTGTTAAGATCGCCGAAAGAGCCACGTTGATACACGCCAGCCATTGCAAACGTGTAGCTGACCTTGTGGAGACATTGGACAATACCGGATCCAAATCAGTGTAAGTAGTGATTAGAAGGCTCATAGAAATATGGGGCTGCATGGCAGGACGAGTCGTGAAGGCAGGGGTTTCTGGGATACAACCGCAGACGGTAATCTTAACCAAGGATGTTAAGTTGACATTTACATGCCACCCATGCCCGTTTGGTAACCAGGACGACTATAAATAAGTCAATAAATATTTACGCAGAGATCCTTGTGTACCCAGTTACCGGCACTTAGTAGTATCCACCAGGGCTACAGGTACACCTGACACGGGATATCGGTTTCCTGTTATCAAGGAAGGAGGTGTCATGGCAAGGGTAATAATAACCAAGATTCAGAAGAGCGATGAGGAAGCCTGGTGGTGTAGAATAGATAGACCCTTCTCCGATATCTATTGACACGTGAATATAGTGGTACAGCCTCGCACACACCCCATCCGAGATACAGTGCAGAAGGTCCTCCAAGAAATAGGAGCTCCTGGAATCGAAAAGATGAATGTCCAATAACCCTCACTGCAGACGGGCGGAAAGGCCTTTTCCAAGCTGACAGAAATGGAAGAAAGAAAGAAACTGATGTGCAGCTAAAATGATCACAAATGAAAAAAGTAAAAGTGGATTCATTGAGAAAACTTACAGCGCCATATTTCACTTTCCGTGGAAGTCCACTGCTAAGGACTCAGTGCTCTCACTGCTGTAGCAATGCGGGATTTACTCTGAACGTTTATGTTGTTGACAACCTTCCCAAAGCAGGGAATGTTGTATGGAACTGGCAATTAATCGAGTATTGTCACAAACAGGATTCAGACTAGCATAAAACAAAGAAGTGCAAATCCTGGAAATCTGAATCAACAACAGGAATTGACAGAGAAACTCTGCAGGGCCTGACAGCATCTGTGGAGACAAAGAGATTTAAAGTTTCATTTCACAGATTCAGGCTACTTATGCTTTTTATTGTTTTATTGCCTGGGTAATTGTCAATTTCACTTTGCGAAACAGCATACTTACCAGAATCTCTCATTAGCTGACAGACGACATCTGTAAAAATGCAAAATTCCTTTATCGGCTGTAATGCTGTTGCTGTTGCCCTGAGTTGGTGAAAGGCTGGCCTTCATTACCTTTTCCTTCGTCTTTATGTCAATGAGCAGCCATGGTGAATGGAGAATTTCTGTTTGTCTCCATTTGTCTCTCTGAACCATCTCACTCTCTTCTACATTCTCCCACTCTTTGTCTGTCAATAGCCATCATTTTTCATTTCTACTCTTGGAAAAGTGTTAAAATTGGAGACTGCTCCGTGGCTTTCTCCGCCCCCCGGCCAGAGTGTGTAGAACTGGGCTCATAGTCTCCAAGTAATGTCTGTGTTACTTAGGTCTGAGATCAGGTGACATTTGTTCTCTCAAAACGTTATGAGCTTTTACAATTCTAAGTAGTATTCATAATAGAACAGAAAAAAAGCAGTTTCACTCCAATTATAGGATTTCTATGGTGCCATTGCCGTTTGCCTAAAATCAATGAATGGTGACAGCAGACAATGAGAGCAATTATCTCATTGGATGCGTTATTATTACAACATGATCTGGAAAGTCTGCAGTGTCTCCTGCGTCTCTTCATTATTCCCAAAAAACTTGAAAAGACGGACGGAGAATAATAGTAGAAGAGATAGACAAATCCTTGTCGAACAGAGTAAAAAGAACTCTGCGTTGAATTAGCAGGATAGAACATAGATTAATGGGTCCACATCAGGCGGTAGGGTTTGGTAGCACGAAATAACAACGGTCTGAGCTCAAACACAAGAAGCATGCTGAGCCGTCACTTTCGCGATGTTGGATAAACAATACGGCTTTTACAAGAAGTTTAAACAATTACTTTTCAATGTGCAGAACATTTGACAGCATTTGACACCATTAACGCCTGGTTAGTACCATATGCTTAAACTGACGAAACCACAGACACTGTTCTTCAAATCAATAAGGGCATTTTATGAAGTATTTGCTCACAGTTATCAAGACCACCTTTCTGTAATAAAGCTGCTCGATGAGATTTTATATCAACGTCCGCTTGTGCAGGAAAGAAGTTCACAGCTGGCGACTCTCCACTGAAAATGTGCAGGAAGAGGCAATCTCTTCTTGCATTGAATTTAAACGGATGCCTTCACCTCTTGAACCTGACAGGATAAACAATATGCGTTCATCCTCTCGGGGCCGATTTACCGCGTGAATATGCAGAGAGGGAAACTCATACTAAGAGACCAGGGTAATTGTGGTGAATTTACCAGGAGTGGTGTGTGAGTCGGTGTTAACAGTGTCCAGTAAGGTCTAAATCATTGGCACTGACATTGATCCTTGTACCAACAGCCCCTCACTCACTTTCTGCCTCACTCATCCCAGTCATCATTGACTTTCAGTTTATCCTACTTTCCCTTCGAAACTTTACACTTGTTCCCGACCACTTTCGGGTGTCCACTTGGAAGCTGCAGCTTTTTCAAACGAAATTCTGGAGAATGCACTTCACTCTTTGGGATAGGCTTCACTGCCCAACCATAATTCCTCAAGAGATTGAGATGGTAAGTTACTTTACTTCGTCTTCGAAGTGCTCAACACAGTGATACAACCATGATGTCGATAGGGAGGGAGTTCCAAGAATTAGACATAGCGACATTTAATGAATAGCGAGATAGTTTCAGCTCAGAAAGGCGAGATCCTTAGAGGGGATTTGCAGTGACAATTTATTCGTGTATGTGCTGCCATGCCTGCCAGAGGATGAGGTGGAGGCTCGTACAATTGCAACATTCAAGAGGCATTTGAAATGGTATATAAGTACCATTTGGGTTTGGAGGGATATGGGCCATGTGTTGGCAAGAGGGACCAAATTGGGTTGGGATTTCCGGTCAGCATGAACAGGTTTTACCGAAGGGTCTGTTTCCCTGCAGTACATCTCTATGTCTCTATGATTCCAGATGGATGCAATCAATCAGTGGATTCCTTCTGGCAGAACCGGATCTGTGCTCTCTGTGGAAGCAGAAAATGGTTTTCATTCAGATTAGCCACAAGAAGAGGAGAAATAAATCTTCATTTCCTGACTTGGAATTTTATCTAGGCCTGGGCGATTCAAACCCAGACTCTGAAGCAGGGACTCCACTGAAGTTGACAATAACCCTTTCGACCGAACCTGTACAAACTCTTGTGCCTATCGTTCTTTGTCCCCACATTTTGAAGCACCGGTCCTTGCCATGGGTGGTGAAGGAGCTAACAACTGCCTCGCAGAAAAACCGTAGGGTCAGAGACCGGATCGATCTGTCATGCAGCGGGGATTGCATTGCTCAGAACAGACGTGTTTGCTGTGTGGGACTGAAATTGAGCTCGATCACACACAGATACGGCGTAACAGCTGCCAGCAGATGTGGAGATGGTTGGGACGGTTTCATTCGCACTCTGGGAAAAAGACTGGATCCTAAATTCAGGGGAGCTAAGTGTCACAGATAGAAGGCTGAAAATTAGTTTTGGAACGATATGAGTTATGATCGAATGGCGGCAGACCGGATGGGCTGAAAGCTCTAACTGTCCTCCGATGCCTTCTGGTCTCTGGCCATCCAGTATCTAAGGAAATAGAAACCGAGGTTAATCGTGCATTTCGAAGTCCTCCTCTCATAACTCGGCAAGGTGAGAGATGGAACATATCTGCTATTAAATTTTGAGACTGGGAGAATGTTTGGAGACGGAGTAATAAAAGAGAAACTGAGTATAAAGTTGAGAGTCAGGAGATATTCAATAAAAAAGGTAGACGGAGATGGACATGGAGAAATAAGTGTCACTGGTCTTGAAGATTTAACTCGGTTTTCCATTCCAAGATTCTACCATACCTGCTGAGATTTTCCCGCAATTTCTTTTGTTGGTACTGAAACAGAAGGGAGAAGTGCGATCCTGGACCAATCAGCTATGTCTGCTCTGTGGACGTTTGAATTCCCTGTTCGAACAAATCACTTCTGACCCACACGGAAACCTCACTACCCTGCATCACCCCCACCTCTGTTACTGACAATAAGCTGTTCATTACGTAAACCCATATGGGTACACAACAGTATCATTTACCGAGTGAATTGGGAAAATTTCAGGGAGAGTTCCATTCGGTTTCCATCAGAGCATTCTCATTCAGTTGATTATATTACAGCACCATTTGACATGCAGCTGTCACTGTCATGTGGCCATTCGCATTCGACGTCTCTGGACATTTTGGTTGGGGCACGTTTGGAATGGTAACTCACGTTTTGGAAGGGACATCGTTTATAGTATATTCGGCTGAACTGATAACCTTGTCTCTTGCACCTACAGTACAGTGGAGACAGTTTTCACTCAGAAACCAAGAGATGATCAAAAACGGAGGAAAAAATGTGTCAACAAAACCTGCCTCAGCGAGCGAAATCGCTCTTGCAACATTAATGGAGAGCGGCAAACCGATTAGCAAACAACAGCGCCCTGCGTGGGTCTCGACCCCACATCATTGAGATTAAAGGTCTCAAGCTCTACTGACTGAGCGAACCAGGACAGGATTGGTGTTGGTTAATTTATGATTTCATACTGAGTGTAATTCAGCTGACACGGCAACTTTCAAAAATCTCGTTCATTCCTCCCCATTGCAAATAACATTATTCAAGTCTTTCAAATCTCAGATTTATTCCTTCAGACCATTACAGTCCATTTAGGCCTTGCCCCGGGATTTACGATTCTCTGTTAATATGTTCATATTTTGACCCTGATCCTAAGGTCGCCGAACTGATTCCCAGACACTCTGGCAGACTGCCAGTCAATCGGGAAAATACCTCAGGAAACCAAATCATTTCTGATTAGAGTGTAGGGAATCCCATCTGCTGAAGAGACAGAGTCCTCACAATTCAACACTTTCTTTGTTCTACCTGCCTACAAAGTTTACCACTTCTAATATTCGAGACAGGAATTCTGATTATAAAATGTTTTAAAAACAGGAACAATCTTCTGAAGCCATTTCCAATTTGAATTCGAATTTTTTACCCTTTCACACGGTAACAGCCGTTCCTGAGGAAGGAGTTTCCATTAGGTGTGTCCCAGGGCTGGGCAGGCAGCCGCTTATTGAAACTGCAGTGGCCCCTTTCTGATGGCAGCAGGGGCTTGTAGAGAGTGGGGTTACATTCTGCTGCACGTGACCGTCTCACTCACTGTGGACTCAGGGTCAATTATGGATGAGTTCTCGTGGTTGTATTGTTCGTACATGGTCGGTCTCAATACTTGACGTGAAATATTTGAGGCTCTGTGCTCTTTTTGGGTTCGGACAACCAACATTTCAGCCAAATGCTCTGACCATTTGAGACACAGCAACTAGCAGCAAAATTGTGCGTCTACACATCCAAACGCACAGTGCTCGAGAGGAAGTGGACAGCAGTAGTTCTCATTATTTTAAGAATCAGTTGCTCATGTTCCCGTGTTTATCGCAGAGAGGGTGAGAGACCCGAGGAGTAACAAACACACCCATAAAGCAATATCAGGACCTGTGTAGTTCTGTCATAAGAAGCTGCCTGCAGTTGTTCTATTGCAAAGTGTGGTTTCAAACCCACGACGCAATACAGACTGGACCCTAAACACAGCACATTAAACTTCTCTGGATTAGTGGTGCTGGAAGAGCACAGCAGTTCAGGCAGCATCCGAGGAGCAGTAAAATCGACGTTTCAGGCAAAAGCCCTTCATCAGGAATACAGTGATCTTCAGCACCACTAATCCTGAATCTGGTCTCCAGCATCTGCATTCATTGTTTTTACCTACATTAAACCACTCGGCGACGCTCTCTGACGATAACTAAGCGCCAAACCTGTCAAGACTAATGTTTCAGCATCGCTTCACTTCAGGCAATTTCCCCTGGCACTTTCTATGAATACCTTCGCATAATTAAAAAATATTTACAACGATTTGAAAGGTTTGCACGGTGTGGACATTAGTGAGAAGCTGAATATTCTTCGACAGCTTTCCCCGGAGCTTCAGGCCTGAGGGATGTCCTTGGAAAAGTTTACAAAATCATGAGGTAGACGAGCAGAGAACATAGTCAATCTTCACTTTTTCAGAAGTCACGTGAGTTTAAAGCGACATAGCATAGGTTTTATGTGAGTGCAGTACAATTTGAAATGGATGTGAGCGACAGTTGTTTTTAATACAGACATTTTTGTGCGTGTGGAATAAATTGCCACATTTAGTGGCAGATTTTGGTGCACTCACAACACTTCAAAGGCATCTAAATGTGTATGCAGACAGGAAATGTTCTTAGAGATAAGGGACAAATATTGGCAAATATGTTTAGATTAGTTACGGTCATCTGTTCAGCAGGTGCAAGTTGGATAGGAAGGTGTGCTTCCGTGCTCGGCAATTCTGTGACACTCCAGTACCTGACAACAGTTTGAATAGACCACTTGCAAAAACGCATGCTGTTTGTTACTAAGTCAGCGTGTTTGAATTTTATTTTTTCTTGAGGCGTAATGTTTTGAAATGACACAGAGAGGAATGTTTTCCAGGCATTTACCGACAATGACCATTCTCCTTGATACATTCCCAAGTTCTCCATCAAATAATTTCGTTGACTAAAAAAAAACTCACAAATCGTGTTATCCCCTCAACTCTCCAGAGAATCCAAAAACTGACAGCTCTTAACGTGGACCAGGTGCAAAACTCAAAAGGCAGAGTCATTATCAGACACACAAACTCATTACTTCTGTCTGTGAGGCAGTGCGAGACGTGTATGTCAAGAACTGCTCACACAAATAGCACCGAAGCAATTCCAAACGGAGCTTCCCGACATTCTGGAGATTTAGAGCATTGCCAAGTAACAGAAAGTGCTCAAGTAACATAAAACAAAACAGAAAAATGTACCATGCAAAGTGAATATTACCAATTATATTCTCGATTAAATTAGGTCAACAATGCGCTGGTGCCTCCGTCTGATCGAGCGAGCCAATCTCCAGCCACCCTCACCAGAACAGGAATGAAGGAAATGAGAGAAATATAACAAAGTTTCACGTTGCGATAGCCCACCTTTTAGCCACAACAACAAAAAACGAGGGAGCAGATTCAGTGCAGGATCTGGCTTCACAACAGCGGTGAAATAACGACGTCCACTCACTTTCAGGGAAAGCTGTGAACAACTCACATTGTCCAGAATATGAATACACAGCGCGGGCTGTTAAGTTCCCATATTCTACTGCTGCCCCGACATTCATACGAAAATGTACCTTTCAAAGAGAGCGTTTGTAGCTGTGGAATGACAGTGTCAGCTATTGCCCCTCGCTCTTACTGCCGCGCTTGGTAGTGTAGGGGCTGGTATTCTCATCTTACACGCGGTAGTTGAGTGTGCAATTCTCTGTTGTGGAAAAGCAGATTGTTTTGGAGCAGAAAGATGTGAAGCTCGGATGCTTCTGGAGTTCTTATGGTTTGCAGACTTTTCCTCGCCTGTCTGGGCGACATTCTCAGCGCTGCAGAGGTTCTTGTGAAACGCTGCTCTCATGTTTTGGTACGAATTCATTTGGTTTCATTACCGTTGCTTCCGCTTGTTGCGATTGCAGATTGGGTCCAATGGATGGAATCCGTGGATGAGTGCCCTGCTTCCAGGAATTGTCTGGCTGTCTTCTGCTTGCCCTGTCCTATTATTGTTGTGCAATTCTAGTCGAATGTGTGGCCCTTGCCGTTTGTACGTATTGCTACTAGGGACTGCTGGACTGACGCCCACACAAATTCTTTACCAAGAACCAATATCCACACACCTTCATTCGCAGATGCATGGCACACAAAGTTCGCAGCGAGGATATGCTTTGAGGTAATTTTTAAATCATGCTTCCCTGTATTAAAAACAAATTCTGGAAAACGATATCCAGACTCCTTCGAACACTCGGACGTATGACAGCACAGAAACCGAGAACCTCACTCAGACAACAACTCACGAGAAAACAAGGCCCAATCCGCATCATGTGCAGGTCAAGCGTGGTTGACGAGATTCCACGCAGGGACTGCACGAAACACGACAAAGGAGAAAGAGGCTGACAGCTAGAGAGCTGCATTCATAATTTCATCTGGACTGTAAACGCCTCGGACAGCTGTTCCTTGCAGTTATGCACAGAATATTGAATGTCTCTGATTCCAGGGCTTGGAATTCGGATGATATGACCGTCTGCAACATTGGTTACTTCCTTGTGTGAGGTAACTCCTAATGGAACACACATAACACTCTATTGCTCATTTAGAAATACATCCAAAATAGAAGCTCAGATAAGCATTTCTGTTGTCTTTGTGGTGCTGTACCAGACATGCCCTGTGGCACTGCACATATTCTGTGTTTCCTGAGGGTTTGGCACATGCTTCCACGATCGTATTATGGGCAGTAATCTGCATTTTCGCTTCAATAACGGGTGTGTGAAGCGGAGGTCCACCATTCTCTATTCTATTTTTCTCTTCTTATGCACAACTGCAACGCAGTAAAGGATCAATTAATATTGTAAGATGATATACAGAGGCCTGTGAAATACCGAAGTGTTAATGACATCTATGCAATGGTTAGAGATTACTTTGATTCAGGAAATAAGGATGTAAAGTCTGTTTGGCTGGAGTTGAGGAACAGTGAGGAATGAACTCACAAGCATGTGTAGTTTACAAGCCCACTCGCAGTAACCACAAAGCGAAATAAATCATACAAGGATAAACAATTGTATGTGAGTGACAAAAATGGCAATAGTCATGCGTGATCTTAACTTCCCATCTAAAACTCTCCGTTCCATTGTAAAAACGTTTGGAGAACCATAATCAAAAAAATCCCACATGTCCCATAAAACATCACGAGGGATATCTTGGTAATTGATTACTCTCCTGGTGACTTAATTTTGCTATTTTCTTGGAAACCATCTCTTTAATTGTGAGTATCAGAAAAGACTTTTTATTTGCCAGCAAGAAATAAATATGTGATTAATCTTTGTTCGTTTCATGTATAAGAACACTGAGACTCCTCTGCAGTGCACATCTTTTGCGTTTCTATCGATTTTAATAGTAGCGTGCCTTTTGATTCTTCCCAACAAAGTATATGACCTCGCATTCCCGACATGAAACTGCATCTGCCAAGAATACTCCAATTGTTGGAGGGAATCCTGAGGAACAGAATGTACATGTATTTGGAAAGGCAAGGACTGATTCGGGACAGTTAACATGGCTTTGTGCGTGGGATATCATGTCTTACAAATTTGATTGAGTTTTTTGAAGAAATAACAAAGAAGATTGATGAGGGCAGAGCAGTAACTGTGATCTATATGGACTTCAGTAAGGTGTTCAACAATGTTCCCCATGGGAGACTGATTGGCAAGGTTAGATCTCATGTAACAGCAGTGGACCTAACACCGACCCTTGTAGTATGCCGCCAGTACCTGGACACCAAGAAGAACATGTTCCATCAACTACAACACTGTTTTCTATTGGCAAGCCAATTACTGATCAAAGCTGCAATCTCTCCCACAATTCCATTCCACCGCATTTTGTATAATAATCCTATTGTAGGGAACCTTATCGAACAACTTTCTCAAACCCATATACAACACCTCAACCGGTTTACTGTTTGGTCACTTTGTCAAAAAAGTCAATAAGATTCGTTCGGCAAGGCCTACCCATCACAAAACCGTGCTGACTGTCCCTGATCAGATTACTCTTTTCTAGATGGTCATAAATCCTATGTATAATAACCTTTCCCAACACGTTACCAACAACTGCAGTGAGACTCACTGGTCTGTAATTACCAGGGTTGTCTCTACGACACTTTTTGAACACGGGAACAACATATGCAATGCTCCATTCCACAGGCACTATTCCTGTAGACAACGATGATTTGACGATCGACACCAAAAGGCTCATCAATCTCTTCCCTTGCTTCCCAGAGGATCCTAGGACAGATCCCATCCGGTCCAGGGGACTTGTCTGTTATCTATCACCTAATCCTGGTGAACCTCAATCTCTACTATTCTAGACGCAAGTAGCTCAGTGTCTTCCTCGCCAACATTTTCATTTTCTATAGCGAACACTGTCGAAAAATATTTATTTAGCGCTTCCCCTATCTCCTCTGACTCCATGCACAACTTCCCACTATTATCCTTGATTGTCCCAAACTTAACTCTCTTCATTCTTTTATTCCTGACATACCTATGGAAAACCTTAGGGTTAACCCTGAACCTATCTGCCAACAACTTCTCAAGTCTCCTCCTGGCTCTTTTCAGCTCTCTTTTTTTTGGTCTTTCCTGATATCGTTGGAACCCTCGAGCGCTCTAACTGAGTTTTCACATTTTGTCCGAACATAAGACGTCTTGTTCTTCTTGACCAGGGATTCCACTTCCTTAGTAAACCACGGCTCACGCGTTCGATATCTTCCTCCCTGCCTGACAGATACATACTTATCTAGGACACACAGGAGCTTTTCCTTGATTAAGCTCCACATTTTAATGTGCTCACCCCCTGCAGTTTCCTACCACATTCTACCCTTTCAAAATCTTACCTCATTGCATCGTAATTTCCCTTCCACCAGATGAACCTTTTGCTCCGTGGAGTACACCTATCCCTTTCAATCACGAAAGTAAACCTGAGAGAATTGTGATCGCTGTCTCCAAAGTGCTCACCTACTTCCGAATCTAAAATTAGCCAGGCTTGTTACCCAGTACTAAATCGAAAGTGGCTTCGTCCCTTGAAGGCATGTCTACACACTGTGTCAGGAAGCCCTCCTGCACACACTGGGCAAAAACTGACCCATCTATAGTACTCGTACTGTCGTGATCCCAGTCAATATTTGGATTTTGTCTTGAGTGTTCCAGAGTTTTTCATTGTCCCAGAGTCCAGATGAAGTTTGCATTCCTCACGTACGTGAGCGATAATTCTTTCAATGTCTCAGATCAGTTCCTGTCCCGAGAACATCAGAGTCAATGTCCCGTCCTCTACTCGGTCTGACAGTTCACACTTCTTCATCCTCCTCTGATTCCATTTCCCAAAGAGTTTCTCAAGATTTCCAAAGCTGGAGCCTAAATTATATGGTTTGCTTCTTAGACATTTTTCCAACTGCCAACTGACAATATTTTCACAGTATCTCTTCACAATCCTCCAGGTTTGCACCATGTCCAGGGATGAGAAATCCCGTTTGGTGGAGAGATTCCCGAGGCTGGTGAGTTTCACTTTGGAACAAAGATGGTTAAGTGGCAATTTCCTGCGGTTGTTTGTCATGATGGGAGAGGGAGCAGTGGGGAATGAGCACTTTGACGAGCAGGAGGAAGTGTTGCCACTGACCCGAGTCAGAGAACAGTGGACAGGGATTAAAGGAATCTAATGAAAAGCAGCACTTCTGCTCAGGACGTTCAATAACAACTGCAGAAACCCGATGTGTCGAGCAGTGTATCTGGAAAGGGAAACAGAAACAATGTTTTAAATATGGGACATTTCTAATGAAGAGCTCGAGTTTCCCAAGTCTAATCAAATTACTGGCCTGGTTGCACTGAACTTTTTCCAGTATGACGGCACTCATAACGTAGTCAGCAGGACTCGAGCTGACGTGGGAAAACCCCAATGGATTTCCTATCCACCACCTTAACCACTCGGCCATGACGACAGGCAGCGAAGCAGTGTTGAGCATTGACCAAATCAGCCGTGATCTCATTGAAAGCTCTCGCTGACTTGATGAGCTGAATGCTTCCATCTCCTTTCATACCTTTGCTGTCATTTGTAAGGTGCGAGACACCAATGTAAAAGAAGAAAAGCACAAAGGTAGGAAAAGATATTTGCAGCCAAACTGAGTCAAAATTATTTATTGAAAGGAAAATCACACTTGGCAATTTGCTAGACCTCTTTCCGAACATGACCAGCAAAGGTAATCAAGGGAGCTATTGATCTGAATGTTCGTGCACCTGAAACAAACAAAAGTTAGTGACATATTTATTTCTTTTTCTGGCGAACGAAATGGTCTTTCCTGATGGTTACAATGAAAGAGATGGTTCCCAATAAAACACAGAGATTAAGTCGCATGTAGATATACTTCAATGTGTTACGATTCATTTCAGTCCCTAATTACTCCACAGATGGAGGTAGTGAGTTACGTTTCTTCACGCTTTAACTCCTCAGCATGGAAGTACAGACATGAAACCGCTAGAGATGGAGTTCTTGCATTGGGAACCAGCGACACTGAAGGATCGATGTAAAAGTGAGAACTACAGATGCTGGAAACCAGATTTTAGATCAGAGTGATGCTGGAAAAGCACAGCAGGTCAGGCAGCATCCGAAGAGCAGGCAAGTCGACATTTCTGTTACAAGTCGTGCTGCGTTCCGCAAACAATTTTCGTTTTTGGCTCAGATTTCCAGCAACTGTAGCTATTTGTTTTATGTTAACCTTCATAATGTTTTGGACAAAACC
This sequence comes from Chiloscyllium plagiosum, assembly GCF_037043375.1. Classification (NCBI taxonomy): domain Eukaryota; kingdom Metazoa; phylum Chordata; class Chondrichthyes; order Orectolobiformes; family Hemiscylliidae; genus Chiloscyllium; species Chiloscyllium plagiosum. Next base: position 137,266 of record NW_028270292.1, on the reverse strand, counting down.
AATGATCTGCCAGCATCGGAAAATCGGCAGAAGTACTGGTACACCGATATGTTTGCTGAACAATACAACCAGTCCATGAGCGGGAATAAGATCCGGGCCACGTTGCTGAGACTACCGAATCCTCATAAGTAAATCCTCACAAGAACATTTTCGTTGCAGATTGTTTTCAACTTGTCTTCGAAGATTTACAAAGTGGGAAAAGGCCATTCCGCCCATTGTGCATTGCGGCTAATCAGAGAGCCAACTATTCTAGTCGCAGTTTCCAACTTTGGCCCAAAGTTTGGTCATGGTGTTATGCAGAATCTCAGCGAGTTCACTCAGACATTTTTGTGTGTGCAGAATGATTTGCCACATTTAAGGCAAATTCAATGGCATCCGAATGGGTATATACACAGGAAGCGTTCGGAGAGATAAGGAAAACATTTTGGCAAATATGGTTCAATTAATTTCGGTTATCTGTTCAGCAGGGACAGGTTCGATAGTAGGGTCTTTTTCCGTGGTCGGCATCTTTGATGTGCTCCCGCAGCTGACACCAGTTTTAATGGACCATTTGCAAAAAACGCACTCTGTTTGTGACGCTGTCAGCGCGTTTGCCTATATTTCTGGAGGGTGGATGGGACAGGTGGACCCAGCGATGAGGGTCTTTCTGGACTTTTGCTGCCAATGACCATTCGTTTGGCACCTTCCCAACTTTGCCATCAAAGAGTTTGGCTGAAGAATAATACCGCACTGATAATGTTACCCCCCTCAGCTCTCCAACGAATCCAGAAACTGACAGCTCTTCATGTGGAACAGAAGAAAAACAGAAAGTGTGGACCATTGCCAGGCACACCGAAGCATGCATGCTGCCTTTGTTGCAGTGCAAGCCGATTATGTCATGAACTGCTCAGAGAAACGGCAGCGAGGCAATTCAGGACATACTGGAGATTTAGTGCATTGCCAAGTCACAGGAAGTGCTCAACAAACATAAAACAAAACGGAACAGCAATAACCCATGAAAAATGAAGTTTACCAATTGCAATCGTGATGAAATTAGGTCAACAATGCGCTGATGACTCCATCTGATCGAGAGGACCAATCACCAGTCCCCTTCACCAGGACAGTAATGAATGAAATGAGAGAAATATAAAAAAACTTTGCTCGTCGCGATTGCCAACCTTTTCGCCAATGCAACAACAAAAACGGCGAGCAGATACAATGCAGAATCTGGTTTCATATCAGCAATGAAATAGTAATATCTATTCACTTTCAGTGAAAACGGTGAACAAAGGAAATTGTCTGAAATATGAATAACCAGCGCAGGCTGCTTGGTTCCCCGATTATACTGCTGCACAGACTTTCATATTTAAAGGTACCTTTCAAAGAAAGTGTTTGTGGCTGTCCATATGACAATGGAAATTGTTGCCCTCGCTCTCACTGCCATTATTGATCGTGTTGGGTTTGGCATCCTCACTTTGCACGCGGGAGTTCAGTGCACAATTCTCTGCTGTGAAAAATCGGAGTGCTTTGGAGCAGAAAGATGCGAAGCTCGTGTGCTTCATGGAGATGTTTTTGGAATGTTTTGCGGAGCTGGGAAGTGGGATCCTCACAGTTCTGGGTAACATCCTCAGGGTTGCAGAGCCTGTTGTGAAGCCTATTGTCCTGTGGCGTTTGGAATTGATTTAGTTTCATTGCCGCTGGGTCCGTTGTTGGTGTTGCAGATTGGATCCTGATCAATGTGTTTATTGATGGAATCCATGGATGGGTGCCCTGCTTCTAGAAAATCTCTGGCTGCCTTCTGATTGCCATGTTATATTACTGTTGTGCTGCTCTCCAGGATGCTTTCTGTCTGTACGTATAGCTCCTCGGGACAGCTGGCCATGGCACATAGTGACGGCCACACTAAGTTCCTCGGCAACTGCGTTCGGGAACTGTAGCTTGATATCAGATCATTTGGAGTCTGAGTGGAATTGAGCGAAGTTATAGGGAGGCAGTAACACTTCAGGTACAAGAAATAGATAGATCGGATACAGTCTGGAGCCGAAACGCTAATAGGCAGACAGTGCAGGCATCTGCTGTGGCCGTGCCCCTCAGTAACATGTATACCATATTTGTTATTTTTGGGTGGGATGTCTTCCGAGGGGAAAGCCATAGGGTATAGTTCTTTGGCACAGAGTTTGCACCTTTTTCTCAGAAGGATGCGGGGGAGGAGGAGAGCATTTGGTATTGGGGACTCCATATTGATGGGAACAGATTGCGATTCAGTGGATATAGGTCAGACTCGTGATTGGTGTGTTGTCTCCCAGCTACCAGGGTTTGTGATATCTCGCATCGTGTTTTCAGGATCCTTAAGGGAGAGGGTGGACAACCCCAAGTCATTGTCCACATATGCACCAACATCAGTAATAAAAGTGATGTGGATGTATGGCAGAATTTCAAGGATCGAGGGTGACATCTTAAATCTAGAACAAACAGAGTTGTTCTCTCTGATTTGTTGCCCATTCTACGTCATAGTGAGGTGAAGTGTAGGGAGAGAGCATTTGAAAATGTTGTTGCAAGGATGGTGCAGGAGGGAGAGATTCCGCTACCTGGATAGTTGGGGCTCATACTGGAGTCGATGAACCTTTACAAACAGGATGGTCTTCACCTGAACTAGAAGACTTCCAATACCCTGAGGGGATAATTTGCCAAAGCTCTTCATGAGGGTTTGAATGAATTTAGCCGCGGAGTGGGAAGCTGAATTGTAGCTCCAGTTTGCAAGTGGTTATGAGTGCTTTTGTCATAAATAGCGTTTCAGTTTTACAAGAGGGTACTGGCAAGAATGAAGGTGGCTTGAAGTGTGTTTGCTTCAACGCCAGAAACATCTGGGATAAGGTAGATGCCATGGGTTGTTACCTGGGACTTCGATGTTGTGGCCATTTCAGAAACATGAACGGAGGACTGAAGAGAATGGTTGTTCTTGGTACCTCAGCTTCGATTTTTCAGTCCGAACAGGAGGGTCGTTTCAGAGGGGGAGATGTGGCACTATTCGTCAAGGACAGTATTATGGCAGCAAAAAGGATATTGGTGAGGACGCGACTGAATTTGCTGAAGTAGAATGGACTGAGAATAGAATCAGGAATGGAGAGCTCACCACAAAAATGCTCTCGATTTCTGGAGGAAAAGATTGCAAAGATGATTCTGGATAGGAACAAAAGTGACAGGGTAGTTGTTATGCGGAGCTTTAACTTTCCAAATATTGATTGGAAATGTTATCGGTTCAGCACCATGGATCGGTCAGTTTTTGTCCAATGTGTGCAGGAGGGTTTCCTGACGCAGCATGAAGACAGGCCAACAAGACGCAAAGCCACATTGGATTTGCTTATGGGTAATGAACTCAGCCAGCTGTTCTCTTTGGAGGTAAGTGAGCACTTTGTTGATAGTGACCACAATTCGGTTATGTTTATTTAGTGATGGATAGGAATAGGTATTTATTGCAGAGCATGAGGTATCGCGGGGAGAAAGGCCATTATGATGCGATTAGGCAAGAGTTAAGATGCACTGCATGTGGAAAATAACTTCAAGGGTTGTGCACACCTGAAATATGGAGCTTGTTCAGGGAAAAGCTACTGCATGTCCTTGGTAATTATGTATGCGTCATGCAGGGAATATGAGGTCGACACAGAGAGCTGGGTTTACTGAAGAAGTTGAATCTCTTGAGGGAAGAAGGAGAAGGAGGTGTATGTAAACATGAGATATGAAGGCTGAGGTAGGACGCTTGGGAATTAAAAGCTAACCAGGAAGGTCCTAAAGAGAGAGCTACTTCGAGCGAAGAGGAGGCATGAGAAGTCTTTGTCTGGCAGAAATAATCCGGAAGCTTTCATTGGTTGTTCAAGAATAAAAGAATGTCTAGCATATGATTATGGCCTGTCAAGAACAGAAGTATGAAGTTGTCAGCGGAGTCCAAGCATAGCAGAGATGCTGAATGTTTTTTTTTATCATATCAAAAATGAAAAAGACAATGTTGTCGAAGAGAGTATTGAGATGCAACCTATTAGAATAAACGAAATTGACATTCATAAAGAGGAGTGGTTAGCAATTCATGGAAGTCTAAAAATAGGTTTGTCCCCTGGACTTGATGGGATGTATCCAAGGATTCTCTGCGAATCGTGGGAGGAGCTTGCAGAACTTTTGACTATAAGCTTTATTTCGTCAGCGTTTATGTCATTAGTGATAGAAGACCCGAGTTTAGCAAATATTGTCCCCTTCTTCACGAAGAGGAGTAGAGACAATGCTGGTAATTATAGAACAGTGATCCTTAGCTTTGTTGCAGCTAACGTTTTGGAACAGATTATAAGAGATAGGAATTATGATCATCGCAAAAGGCAGAAGTTGATTCGGGATAGTGAGTACGATTTTATCAATAGCAGGTTGTGCCTCACAAACCTTATTGAGGTCTTTGAGAAGGTGAGCAAACAGGTGGACGAGAGTAAAGAGGTTGATGTGGTGGATATGGTTTTCAGTAAGGCACTGTCGGCTGTTGCATGAAATACAGAGTCATGGGATAGAGGATGGTTTAGCGGTTTGGATCAGAAATTGGCTCGCCGAAAGAAGACAGAGTGTGGTAGTTCATAGGAAATTATAATCTTGGAGTTCAGTAACTGATGGTGTACTACAAGGTTCCTTTTTGTGTCCGCTGTTGTTTGTCATTTTTATAAATGACCTGGATTAGGGCATGGAATGATGGATTCATAAGTTTGAAGATGACATTAAGATCGACGATGTTGTCAATAGTGCCAATATCTGCTGACGGTTACAGAGGGGCATGGATAATCTGCAGAGCTGACCTCAGAGGTGGCAAATTGATTTTAATGTGGAAAAGTGTGAGATAATTTACTTTGGAAGGAACAACAAGAAACAAGAGTTCTTGGCTAATTGTAATATTCTTGGAAGTGTAGATGTGCCGAGCGATCTCGGTGCCCATGTATATAAAACTCTGAAAGTTACCACCCACGTTGACAGGTTTGTTTGCAAGGAGTACGGTGTGTTAGTTTTTCTTCAGAGAGTGATTCAGTTTCAGAGCGAAATTATCACTTTGCAGATCCAGAAATTAACTGGTGTGGCCCCACTCGTAGGGTGCGTGCCTTTCTGGTCGCCACATTATATGATGTATGTAAAAGCATTGGAAAGGGTGCAGAGGACATTTTCTAGGATGTTGCCTTCTATGGAGAGACGGTCTTACGAGGAAAGGTTGAGGGACTTGAGGCGGTTTTTGATAGCGACAAGAAGTTTGAAGGGTGAATTTAGAGAGACATAGAAGATGATCAGAGGTTGCCATAAGGTGGACAGTGAAGGCATTTTTCTTCAAATGGTAATTTTGGGCACAAGAGCACATCGATGTAAATTGAGGGTGATAGATACCGAGGTAGGTGCCTTTATCAGGGAGTAGTCAGGGGGCTGGACGGCTTGCCTTCAACACTCGTAGACTCAATAACTTTCAGGGCAATGAAATGATCATTGCATAAACTTGCGGATTATGATGGTAAAATACTAGTCAGATTGGTATCACAGGTCGGTGCAGCGTTAGGGCCAAAATGACCTTTATTGCGGTGTAATATTCGGTGTTTGAACTGTTCTTCAGCTTGAAGTTGCAACCATCTCTGGTCACTATCAGTAAAACCAACACCTGGCGAGAACCCAATGTGCAACTTTGGCACCTTACACACTTCCGGTCTGTCGTGCAATTACATCAAACTGACGAATTGCACCACTGGAGCTGCCGTGCACTGATGACCAATGGCTACTGATCTTACCACTGGGCCCCTCAAACCAATTACTCCTTTTTTGCTGAAGATCTGAAATGAAACACAGCGCAGAGAAAGTTATACTGATGATGGATTTTCGATTATCGAGCATCAGGTTCAGGAAAATGACATAGTAAAATGTGGTGAAAATAGGCATAATTGAATTCTGTGTTCATTTACCGTGGCTTCCTGCGTTGATCACAGGCAATGTCATTTCGCTACTGTACTGGGATTTTCCTTCTATCGGTATCAATTCGTCAGAGAATTCGATTCACTGGTACTTCACCAGCATCCTTTGGAATGTTCATACGGCACAATGACCCACACTGTACACAACATCAACAATTTTCTGCATTACTACATCCAAGGACACGTCGCATGGTTTTTGTTTTATAAATTGTGAAAAATTAATCATGTTATACACGGGCAAATTGAATTTTAGTTTAATTAGTAAAGCCGCAAGAATCCAGAGTAAGTTCCAAAATGTCAGAAATTCACGTTCATTACCTTGGCCAGAATTCTAGCCCAGCAAGAGGGAAATCTGTCCCTCAATCCCCAGCATCCATGTAATCGCTTGCTCCATGTGTCCATTTGGAAACCTATATGAAGCGATGTTCAGCCTGACAGAGAACTTGTGAGAATCCTCCACTGTCTGACCTAAAGCTGAAACAGGAGCTATCTATTCCAGCTTGGAGGGGAGCAAAGTGGAAGTGAGACAGAAAATATTAATTGGTGTAGATTCACATTGTTCTCATTGTGATTGTTTAAAAACCTGGGCCAGAAAAGACTCAAGCAGAATGGAGCAAAAGTAGGCCATTCTTAACACCGCTCCTGCCGGCCACGCCATTCTGTACCATCATAGCTCACACAACACCTTTATGTCGTTTTCAATCGTATCCATACCATTGTGTTGCCAAGTGGCTAACACATATTTATCGATCTCTACCATAAATACACATCGAGGTTATTCATCGCTGAGAGGAAAATGTTGCATTTGGAGCCAGTTGGGTTTCTTCATGAATGTCATAGGTTTTGCAGATGAGCAGCCGAGTCTGGTCTGAACACCGTTCAAACTATAAACTAAAACTCGACTCTGATGAGATTTGCATCCACAACCTTTGAATGGCAGTCTTAAGAAAGGCATAGAAATTCAACGCGCTTTCCGTTGCACCAGGGAGTGGCGGCCTCACCCAGTTTTCAGCACAAAATTTTGCCTTAGAACGATTTCGTTCGGGACACCCACCTCACCTCCATCTGACCTCGTCACACTTTCCAGAATCTGGTCCTCATCCACGTGTGCTCTGGATCTTCAAGTGTTCGGCTACATACTGCTGAAATGTCCTCATAACACTTAGCATTACCACACGTTCAAATAAGAAATTCCAGATGAACAACACTCTATGGGTGAAAGCGTTTTTCCTAAATCTCCTCTAAACCCTTTTCTCCTGCTTTTCATCGATGTCACTGGTTATTATTCCTTCCCGAAAAGCCTTATTCCTGTCATACATATCTATCCTCTTCATAATATGTGCATGTTAATCAATTTCTCACTCAGCCTTCTCTGTGCTGAGTTACACAGCCCCTGCTTAGCTCATCTACCTTCACAATGGGAATGGTCCAGCCCTTGGCATTATTTTCATCTCCTGTGAACTTCTACTCCTGCAAACAGACAGTTCCTGCAGTCTTGCGATTACAATGGAAAAAGAAATGTTCTTTGAAGAAATGCCAAAATGTCTGAACAAAATTTGCAGCTCTTGTCCATCTATGATGTGAAAGGACAGTTAGCGTTTCGAGTCCAATGATTCGTGTTGGGAACTGATGGGATTTATAGGTGTGTGAAAAATGTGGAAGAGGGCGGACAGGATCCAAAATGATTGAACTCGATGTTGGGTCCTGAAATCTGCATGGTCTTTCAGTAGAAAATGAATTGCCGATTTTCCAGCTTGCGCTGTGCCTGGAAGAAGAACTGCAGCAGACCAGAGACTGGTATGATGACTTTGGTACACAATGCAATGTTAAAGTGACAGGACAGTGGAAGAGCGAGGTAATTTTTGTTGATTCTAGACAAAGATCTCAGCTTTGTCACCGACACTGTTTTCCTCTCTCCGTTGTAGAGAGATCACATTCTCAGCAGGAACTACAGTTTTCTGGATTGAATGAAGTGCAGACAAATCACTGGAAGATGTGTCTGGAAGTTTCCACAGTGAGGAGAGACATCGGAAACCAGCAGGAAATGCATCTTACAACAGAGAACGTTACAGTGCAGTACAGGCACTTCGGCCCTCGATGTTGCACCGACCTGTGAAAATAATGTGATGTCCATTATAATGGAAAATTAACATTTCTTTTGAAACCAATAAAAGCACAGGGAAACAATAAAAGTAAGGGCCTGACTTTTCAGAGGGAAAGTGTTGCAGACAGAAAGAAAATCTATGTATATTTAAACCGAACTAATAGCAGACTGACAAGGCCAACAAACTACCATATCAACAGCCAAGGAATTAGAAAAAAACAACTCCATATCTGGAAAGGAACTCGAATGTCTCAGGCCACTGACCTTGAAGTGTTGTTAAGAAGAAGCAAATTGTGCTTTAAAGGGAATATGTGAAAGCTATCAGGCACCCATTGCATGAGGCGTCTTGCCAATGTATTACCTGGGACACGGGAAAATCTGAATTTGATGGAACTCCACGCGCTACATGCTGAAAACTTTCTGGCCCAAGAGAAGGAAAAACGGAAATTAAAGATGGAACAGCAAACACATAAGGCTCAGCTGACTATGATGCAAATGGTCGCCCAGCCGTTGGAAGGAGGTACTGCGTGAAAAGAAGGGCTGGCAGAGGTAAATCTGGCGGCTGCTTTGTTTGCAGAGCAATGAGACAGCGCACGTCCAGACAGTCTCAATCGGCCGTGGAGGCTGGGCAGCAGGGTGACTAATGGACGAAGGTTGAGGTGGAGGTGGGCAACCCCAAAGTTACAGGTAAACCTCTTTGCAGTATGCTTGGCAACGAATACTCCCTTATGCTCATCTCTACTCCTCACGTTATGGGCACTAAAACATGTCCCACCTCTACACTGAGCATTGGGTTTGCGAAGCATGAACTAAATTTTCAGTACAAAGATGATGCATATAAGTCAATGCTTACATCTATGTTATATGTGGAAGGTGCACCTCTTACTTTTTGGAAGATACAAGGGCAACATATTCAGGTCATAAATCAAGGAAGGTCAGAGAGTCGACGCAAATAAAGATGAACGGAAGCTTCCTGAACTTAATCGGTGCATCAGGATTCGTGACACGAGAGAGTTTTACCGCACCCCTATTGTGCGAAACCAGTAATGGGGGAACATTCCAATTCTCATTTCTGTTATCGGAATTCTGTTCTTTAAATCTGATGTCTCGGGATCTCATAGTGAGACTGGGGTCGGATTTGCACAGTACTCCGACGGGCTTGCAGGTAATACAAAAAGAAGATTTAACAGTGCAGTCTGGAAAATACGAATCACGACCCCTGATGCATGTCAGAGAGCGATAGGTTCCATGAGCGATTCACTCACCCAGGAAGCAAGTAGCCATGTTAATCCCATTAACACCGATTTTCTTGCTGGAGATATGCTGCACTGCACAGCACACATACACCGCGATGGTCCTGACAAATCATAAGAGAAGGATTGGTTCTGGAGATTGGTTAAACCAGATCAGTTGTTATTGTGCGAATTTTATTGGAATGATCACAGATGTGCTGTCACTTTAAACGTTTTTAAGTATCTGTGACGGTAATTAGACCCTGTCTTTTTGATGTGGAAGGCTTTTTTCCTCACGGATCATTGGCGAAGGCATCCAGCGACAGGTGTCAGAATTTGGGACCATGGGTACGACAGGCACAAAAAACGAAAGATTGTATCTTCAGGGTCGGTGTGGGTATCTACTTCAATGCAGCTAAAAGGACGTATAGGAAGATACTAAATCGGCTAACTCAGGCAGACAGGGCAGTCCAGGTAATCCCCGCCAAGAGTGTCGTCTGGCGTTTACCTATGGTAGATGTCTCGGACCCAAGATTATAAAGGGTCCCAACTGATTTCAGGGCAAAAGGCAAACACGATGTGGGGCTCATACGAACCCTTAAGAATAACCCGAAGTCTGAGTATCGTCCTTGCAAAGCAAAAGAGCCGTCAAAACCCGAGGCTGTGCAAGGAATTACCCCAGTCTTTGAATCTCTCTTTTAGGCTGGAGTGATAATCCCCGATGAATAATCACTGGTGAGAACACCCATTTTTTTCGTTCAAAAAGGCAAACATTCCAGGTGAATCGGGGGAATGGAGGTTTGTTCATGACCTGCAGGTTATCAAGAACGCTGTTGTTCCGCACACCCCAAATGTTCCCAACCACTATATTATATTGGCTCAAATTCCACCGGATGTAAATGGCTCTCTATTGTGGATTTAGCAAATGCCTTGTTTTGTGTACCGTTACACACCGACAGTCAATTCTGGTTCACTTTTTCAATCAAAGGCAAATAGTATACTTTCACGTGACATTTTCAAGATTACTGTGAGTCCCCGCCATAATTAAAGAGGCTCTACACAGGAATCTGGAGACTCTTGTTTTAACCGGGTGGGGGGTGGGGGGGGGGGGGGAGGTCAGCGCTTCTGCAGTATGTAAGCGAATGCTTAATCGCAGCATCAGCAGAGAAACAATGTGAGAAAGGTAGGCTTGCGATGCTCTGCCATCTAGTTTCGCCAAATCACAACTTGTGGAACAACAGTTGAAGTTCTTAGGTTTGAAGCCCGAGACCAGACGTGTTAGGATTCACCAATTTACAAACTGGATACGGCGTTTTATTGTGGATAGGTCAGCATTCAGAAGCAAAGAGATAGGCCAGTGTCTGGTATGTTGTAGCAACTACCCACGAGGTAGTCAAAGCGGGATCACTTCCTTCTCATCTGTCAGCGCAAGCAGCAGAGCTGATTGCCTTGATTGAGGCATGTAAATTGACCGAAGGCAGGACAGTGAATATTTACATCGACAGCAGATATGCATTCGGGGTTCTACATAATTTTGGATCCTTGTGGAAATACAAGGGCTTCTTGACCTCCACTAGAAAGCCAATCACATAACATGGCCAGATCTCTGACCTCCTGAAAGCAGTTCGATTGCCTAAATCAATCACTGTGTGTCCATGTGAAGCCCACAGGAAAAATTATGATTCAATTTCTCAAGGCAATGAAGATGTAGACTCAGCGGCAAGGACGGCAGCCAATCAGCCGCCAAGTGATCAGTTTGACATGTGTATGTCAAATATTTGTAATCCAAAGCAGACTTACAGGAGTTACAGTCGCAGGCCACATCGAAGGAGAAGCGTGAATGGACAAGGGCAGGGTGCAGAATGAGGGAATGGATGTAGTGTGGCCCCAATGGCAAACCCTGTCTATTACGAGCTTTATTCCCTTTCTAAGCCAAAGTAACACACGGTAAGGACCATGTGTCAAAAGTGTGGATGGACAACAATATTTCATCATGCTGGTACAGAAAGGGATTTACTCATTACTCATAATAAAAATGTGAATAATCTGTTATCTAAGCCACTAAAAATGTGGGGAGGGGAATACAAATGAAGCAGGCAGAACACCCACAATCCCAAATACCTTTTGAACATTTACAGATGTATTTTATTGAACTAACACCCAGCGAAGGGAAAATGCATTGTCTGGTAATAGTTGATGTTTTCCCAAGGGGTGGAAGTGCTCCCAAGTCTATACAGGATGCCAGTGCGGTAGCCAAGGCTTTGCTAACTGAAATAATTCCGAGATGGGGCATCCCTGAACGGGTAAGCAGTGACAATGGAATGCCATTTATAAATATTGCCGTACAGCAGGTCAGTGATTACTTGGGAATAAAGATGAGGCAACATTAGGACGTTTGAGATTTTGTTTGGAAGGTGGCCGAATGCAGGAATTGGCCCAAGACCGATTGTAAGACAGATAACAGAGGACGAGATGGTATGTTACGGTATAAAACTCTCCACACTTCTGTCTCAAATACAGAATCAAAAGAAGGGCAGCACTACCCCAATCAGCAGAAGGGAAGATGCGCAATCTCGAACCTGTAGAATGGATAGTGGTGAAAGACTTCAGGAGCAAAAGCATGAAGGCGAAGAGCTGTCTGGGGTCGTTCCAAGGACTCCCTACAACACAGACAGCAATTAAGATCGCGAAAGAGCCACGTTGATGCACGCCAGCCATTGCAAACGTGTAGCTGACCTTGAGGAGACATCGCACAACACCAGATCCAAATAAGTGTAAGTAGTGATTAGAAGATTGTAGAAATATGGGGCTGCATGGCAGGACGAGTCGTAAAGGCAGGGGGGTCTGGGATACAACCGCAGATGGTAATCTTAACCAAGGATGTTCAGTTGACATTTACATGCCACCCATGCCCGTTTGGTAACCAGGACGACTATAAATAAGTCAATAAATATTTACGCAGAGATCCTTGTGTTCCCTGTTACTTGCACTTACTAGTATCCACCACGGCCACAGGTACACCTGACACGAGATATCGCTTTCCTTTTATCAATGAAGGAGGTGCCATGGCAAGGTTAATAATAACCAAGATTCAGGAGAGTGATGAGGAAGCCTGGTGGTGTGGAATAGATAGACCCTTCTCCGATATCTATCGACAGGTGAATATAGTGGTACAGCCTCGCACCCACCCCACCCGAGATGCAGTGCAGAAGGTCCTCCAAGAAATAGTCATTCCTGGACTCAAAAAGATGAATGTCCAACAACCCGCACTCCAGATGAGCGGAAAGGCCTTTTCCAAGCTGACAGAAATGGAAGAAAGAAAGAAACTGATGTGCAGCTAAAATGATCACAAATGAAAAAAGCAAAAGTGGATTCATTGAGAAAACTTACAGCGCCATATTTCACTTTCTGTGGAAGTCTACTGTTAAGGCATCAGTACTCTCACTGCTGTAGCAATGGGGGATTTCCTCTGACCGTTTATGTTGTTGACACCCTTCCCAAAGCAGCGAATGTTGTATGGAACTGGCAATTAATCGAGTATTGTCACAAACAGGATTCAGACTAGCATAAAACAAAGAAGTACGAATCCTGGAAATCTGAATCAACAACAGGAATTGACAGAGAAACTCTGCAGGGCCTGACAGCATCTGTGGAGACAAAGAGATTTAATGTTTCTCTCAGAGATTCAGGCTACTTATGCTTTTTATTGTTTTATTACCTGGGTAATTGTCAATTTCACTTCACGAAACAGCATACTTACCAGAATCTCTCATTAGCTGACAGACGTCATCTGTAAAAATGCAAAATTCCTTTATCGGCTGTAATGCTGTTACTGTTGCCCTGAGTTGGTGAAAGGTTGGCCTTCATTACCTTTTTCTTCGCCTTTATGTCAATGAGCAGCCATGGTGAATGGAGAATTTCATGTTTGTCTCCCTTTGTCTCTCTGTACTATCTCACTCTCTTCTACATTTTCACACTCTCTGTCTGTCAATATCCCTCGTTTTTCATTTCTATTCTTGGAAAAGTGTTAAAATAGAAGGCTGTTCCGTGGCTTTCTCCGCCCCCCGCCCCCCGACCAGAGTGTGTAGAACTGGGCTCATAGTCTCCAAGTAATGTCTGTGTTACTTAGGTCTGAGATCAGGTGACATTTGTTCACTGAAAACGTAATGAGCTTTTACAATTCTAAATAGTATTCATAATAGACCAGAATAAAAAAAAACAGTTTCACTCCAATTATAGGATTTCTATGATGCCATTGCCGTTTGCCTAAAATCAACGAATGGTGACAGCAGACAATGAGAGCCATACCATATGAAACTCATACCAAGAGACCAGAGTAATTGTGGTGAATCTACCAGGAGTCGTGTGTGAGTCGATGTGAACAGTAGGCAGTAAGGGCTAAACCATTAGCACTGACATTGATCCTTGTACCAACAGCTTCTCACTCACTTTCCGCCTCATTCATCCCAGTCATCATTGACTTTCAGTTTATCCGACTTTCCCTTCGAAACTTTACACTATTTCCGGATCACTTTCCGGTGTCCACGAGGAAACTGCAGCTTTTTCAAACGAAATTCTGGAGAATGCACGTCACTCTTTGGGATAGGCTTCACTGCCCAACCATAATTACTCAAGAGATTGAGATGGTAAGTTACTTTACTTCGTCCTCAAAGTGCTCAATACAATGATACAGCCATGATGTCGATAGGGAGGGAGTTCAAGAATTAGACATAGCGACATTGAATGAACAGCGAGATAGTTTCAGCTCAGAAAGGCAAGATTCTTAGAGGGGATTTGCAGTGACAATTTATTCGTGTATGTGCTGCCATGGCAGCCAGAGGATGTGATGGAGGCTCATACAATTGCAACATTTAAGAGGCATTTGAAATGGTATATGAGTAGGAAGGATTTGGATGGATATGGGCCGTGTGCTGGCAAGAGGGACCAAATTGGGTTGGGATTTCCGGTCAGCATGGGCAGGTTTGAACGAAGTGTCTGTTTCCCTGCAGTACATCTCTATGACTCCATAATTCCAGTTGGACCTGATCAATCACTGGATTCCTTCTGGCAGAACCGGGTCTGTGCTCTCTGTGGAAGCAGAAAATGGTTTTCATTCAGATTAGCCACAAGAAGTGGAGAAATAAATCTTCATTTCCTGACTTGGAATTTTATCCAGGCCTGGGCGATTCAAACCCTGACTCTGAAGCAGGGACTCCGCTGAAGTTGGCAATAACCCTTTCGACCGAACCTGTACAAACTCTTGTGCCTATCGTTCTTTGTCCCCACATTTTGAATCACCGGTCCTTGCCATGGGTGGTGAAGGATATAACTACTGCCTCGCAGAAAAACCGTGGGGTCGGAGACCCGATCGATCTGTCATGCAGCGGGGATTGCATTGCTCAGAACAGACGTGTTTGCTGTGTGGGACTGAAATTGAGCTCGATCACACACAGATACGGTGTAACAGCTGCCAGCAGATGTGGAGATGGTTGGGACGGTTTCATTCGCACTCTGGGAAAAAGACTGGTTCCTAAATTCAGGGGAGCTAAGTGTCACAGATAGAAAGCTGAAAATTGGTTTGGGAACGATATGAGTCATGACCGAATGGCGGGCAGAGCAGATGGGCTGAAAGCTCTAACTGTCCTCCGATGCCATCTGGTCTCTGGCCATCCAGTATCTAAGGAAATAGAAACAGAGTTAATCGTGCATTTCGAAGTCCTCCTCTCATAACTCGGCGAGGTGAGAGATGGAACAGATCTGCTATTAAATTTTGAGACTGGGAGAATGTTTGGAGACGAAGTAATAAAAGATAAACTGAGTATAAAGTTGAGAGTCAGGAGATATTCAATAAAAAAGGTAGACGGAGATGGATATGGAGAAATAAGTGTCATTGGTCTTGAAGATTTAATTCGGTTTTCCATTCCAAGATTCTACCAGACCTGCTGAGATTTTCCCGCAATTTCTTTTGTTGGTACTGAAACAGAAGGGAGAAGTGCGATCCTGGACCAATCAGCTATAAAGCTCTGTGGACGTTTGAATTCCCTGTTCGAACAAATCACTTCTGACCCACACGGAAACCTCACTCTCCTGCCTCATCCCCACCTCTGTTACTGACAATAAGCTGTTTATGACGTAAACCTATATGGGTACACAACAGCATCATTTACCGAGTGAATTGGGAAAATTTCAGGGAGAGTTCCATTCGGTTTCCATCAGAGCATTCTCATTCAGTTAATTATATTACAGCACCATTTGACATGCAGCTGTCACTGTCATGTGGCCATTCGCATTCGACGTCTCTGGACATTTTGGTTGGGGCACGTTTGGAATGTTAACTCACGTTTTGGAAGGAACATCGTTTAAAGCATATTCGGCTGAACTGATCACCTTGTCTCTTGCACCTTCAGTACAGTGGAGACAGTTTTCACTCAGAAACCAAGAGATGATCAAAAACGGAGGAAAAAATGTGTCAACAAAACCTGCCTCAGTGAGCGAATTCGCTCTTGCAATATTAATGGAGAGCGGCAAACCGATTAGCAAACAACAGCGCCCTGCGTGGGTCTCGACCCCACATCATTGAGATTAAAGGTCTCAAGCTCTACCGACTGAGCGAACCAGGACAGGCTTGTTGTTGGTTAATTTATGATTTCATACTGAGTTTAATTCAGCTGACACGGCAATTTTAAAAAATCTCATGCATTCCGCCCCATTGCAAATAACATTTTTCAAGTCTTTCAATTCTCAGATTTATTCCTTCAGACCATTACAATCCATTTAGGCCTTGCCACGGGATTTACGATTCTCTGTTAATATTTTCATATTTTGACCCTGATCCTTAGGTCGCCGAAGTGATTCCCAGACAATCTGGCAGACTGCAAATCAATCGGGAAAATACCTCAGGGAATCCCATCTGCTGAAGAGACAGAGTCCTCACCATCAACACTTTCTTTGTTCTACCTGCCTACAAAGTTTACCACTTCTAATATTCGAGACAGGAATTCTGATTATAAAATGTTTTAAAAACAGGAACAATCTTCTGAAGCCATTTCCAATTTGAAATAGATTTTGTTTACCCTTTCACACCGTAACAGCCGTTCCTGAGGAAGGAGTTTCCATGAGCTGTGTCCCAGGTCTGGGCAGGAAGCCACTGATTGAAACGGCTGTGGCCCCTTTCTGTTGGCAGCGGGGGCTTGTAGAGAGTGGGGTCACATTCTGCTGCACGTGACCGTTTCGCTCACAGCGGACTCAGGGTCAATCATGGATGAGTTCTCATGGTTGTATTGTCAGTACATGGTCGGTCTCAATACATAGAGTCATAGAGTCATCGAGTCATAGAGATGTACAGCTCTGTGCTATTTTTGGGCTAGGAGAACCAACATTTCAGCCAAATGCTCTGACCATTTGAGACACAGCAACTGGCAGCAAAATTGTGCGTCTACACATCCAAATGCACAGTGCTCGAGAGGATGTGGACAGCAGTAGTTCTCATTATTTTAAGAATCAGTTGCTCATGTACCCGTGTTTACCGCAGAGAGGGTGGGAGAGCCGAGGAGGTACAAACACACTCATAAAACAATATCAGGACCTGTGAAGTTCTGTCATAAAAAGCTGCCTGCATTTGTTCTATTGCAAAGTTGGGTTTCAAACCCACGACGCAATAGAGACTGGACCCTAAACCCAGCACATGAAACCTCTCTGGATTCGTGATGCTGGAAAAGCATAGCAGTTCAGGCAGCATCCGAGGAGCAGTAAAATCGACATTTTAGGCAAAAGTCCTTCATCAGGAATACAGGGTTTCACCGGAAAAGTCGATTTGACTGCTCCTCGGATGCTGCCTGAACTGCTGCGCTCTTCAGCACCACTAATCCAGAATCTGGTCTCCAGCATCTGCATTCATTGTTTTTACCTACATTAAACCACTCGGCGACGCTCCCTGACGATAACTAAGCGCCAAACCTATCAAGACTAATGTTTCAGCATCGCGTCACTTCAGGCAATTTCCCCTGGCACTTTCTATGAATACCTTCGCATAATTAAAAAAAAAAATTACAACGATTTGAAAGGTTTACACGGTGTGGACATCAGTGAGAAGCTTAATATTCTTCGACAGTTTTCCCCGGAGCTTCAGGCCTGAGGGATGTCCTTGGAAATGTTTATAAAATCATGAGGTAGACGAGCAGAGAACATAGTCAATCTACACTTTTTCAGAGGTCACGTGAGTTTAAAGCGAGATAGCATAGGTTTAATGTGAGAGCAGTACAATTTGTAAGGGATGTGAGCGACACTTGTTTTTAATGCAGACTTTCTTGTGCGTGTGGAATAAATTGCCACATTTAGTGGCAGAGTTTGGTGCACTCACAACACTTCAAAGGCATCTAATGGGTATGCAGACAGGAAGTGTTCGGAGAGATAAGGGACAAATATTGGCAAATATGTTTAGATTAGTTACGGTCATCTGTTCAGCAGGTGCAAGTTGGATAGGAAGGTTTGCTTCTGTGCTCGGCAATTCTGTGACACTCCAGTACCTGACAACAGTTTCAATAGACCACTTGCAAAAACGCATGCTGTTTGTTACTAAGTCAGCGTGTTTGAATTTTATTTTTTCTTGAAGCGTAATGTTTTGAAATGACACAGAGAGAAACGTTTTCCAGACATTTACAGACAATGACCATTCTCCTTGATACATTCCCAAGTTCTCCATCAAATAATTTCGTTGACTAAAAAAAAACTCCCAAATGGTGTTATCCCCTCAACTCTCCAGAGAATCCAAAAACTGACAGCTCTTAACGTGGACCAGGTGCAAACCTCGAAAGGCAGAGTCATTATCAGACACACAAACTCATTACTTCTGTCTGTGAGGAAGTGCGAGACGTGTACATCAAGAACTGCCCACACAAATAGTACCCAAACAATTCCAAACGGAGCTTCCCGACATTCTGGAGATTTAGTGCATTGCCAAGTAACAGAAAGTGCTCAAGTAACATAAAACATAACAGAAAAATGTACCATGCAAAGTGAATATTACCAATTATATTCTCGATTAAATTAGGTCAACAAAGCGCTGGTGCCTCCATCTGATCGAACGAGCTAATCTCCAGCCTCCCTCACCAGAACAGTAATGAAGGAAATGAGAGAAATATAACAAAGTTTCACGTTGCGATTGCCCACCTTTTAGCCACAACAATAAAAAACGAGGGAGCAGATTCAGTGCAGGATCTGGCTTCACAACAGCGGTGAACTAACGACGTCCACTCACTTTCAGGGAAAACTGTGAACAACTCACCTTGTCCAGAATATGAATACACAGCGCGGGCTGTTAAGTTCCCATATTCTACTGCTGCCCCGATATTCATACGAAAATGTGCATTTCAAAGAGAGCGTTTGTCGCTGTGGAATGACAGTGGCAGCTGTTTCCCCTCGCTCTTACTGCCGCGCTTGGTAATGTAGGGGCTGGTATTCTCATTTCACACGCGGTAGTTGAGTGTGCAATTCTCTGTTGTGGAAAAGCGGAGTGTTTTGGAGCAGAAAGATGTGAAGTTCGGATGCTTCTGGAGTTCTTGTTGAAAGGTTCGGTGACGCGAGGAAGATGGTTTGCAGACTTTTCCTCGCCTGTCTGCGTGACATTCTCAGCGCTGCAGAGGTTCCTGTGAAGCGCTGCACTCATGTTTTGGTACGAATTCATTTGGTTTCATTCCCGCTGCTTCCGTTTGTTGGGATTGCAGATTGGATGGAATCCGTGGATGAGTGCCCTGCTTCCAGGAATTGTCTGGCTTTCTTCTGCTTGCCCTGTCCTATTATTGTTGTGCTATTCGAGTCGAATGTGTCGCCCTTGCCATTTGTACGTATTGCTGCTAGGGACTGCTGGACTGACGTCCACACAAATTCTTTGCCAAGAACCAATATCCACACACCTTCATTCGCAGATGCATGGCACACAAAGTTCGCAACGAGGATATGCTTTGAGGTAATTTTTAAATCATGCTTCCCTGTATTAAAAACAAATTCTGGAAAACGATATCCAGAGTCCTCCGAACACTCGGACTTATGACTGCACAGAAACCGAGAGCCTCACTCAGACAACAACTCACGAGAAAACAAGGCCCAATACGCATCATGTGCAAGTCAAACGTGGTTAACGAGATTCCACGCAGGGACTGCACGAAACACGACATAGGAGAAAGAGGCTGACAATTAGAGAGCTGCATTCATAATTTCATCTGGACTGTAAACGCCTCGGACAGCTGTTCCTTGCAGTTATGCACAGAATATTGAATGTCTCTCATTCCAGGGCTTGGAACTCGGGTGATATGACCGTCTGCAACACTGGTTACTTCCTTGTGTGAGGTAACTCCTGATGGAACACATGGAACACTCTATTGCTCATTGAGAAATATATCCAACATAGGAGCTCATAGCAGCATTTCTGTTGTCTTTCTGATGCTGTCCCTGACATGCCCTGTGGCACAGCACTTATTCTATGTTTCCTGAAGATTCTGCACATGCTTCCATGATCGTATTATGGGCAGTAATCTGCATTTTCGCTTCAATAACGGGTGTGTGAAGCGGAGGTCCACCATTCTCGATGCTATTTTTTCTCTTCTTATGCGCAACTGCAATACAGTAAAGGATCGATTAATATTGTAAGATGATATACAGAGGCCTGTGAAATATCGAAGTTTTAATGACATTTATGCAATGGTTAGAGATTACCTTGATTCAGGAAATAAGGATGTAAAGTCTGTTTGGCTGGAGTTGAGGAACAGTGAGGAATGAACTCACAAGCATGTGTAGTTTACAAGCCCACTCGCAGTAACCACAAAGCGAAATAAATCGTACGAGGAAAAAATATTGCGTGTGAGTGACAAAAATGGCAATAGTCATGCGTGATCTTAACTTCCCATCTAAAACTCTCGGTTCCATTGTAAAAACGTTTGGAGAACCATCATCAAAAAAACCCACATGTCCCATAAAACATCACGAGGGCTATCTGGGTAATTGATTACTCTACTGGTGACTTAATTTTCTATTTTCTTGGAAACCATCTCTTTAATTGTGAGCATCAGAAAAGGTTTTCTTTTGCCAGCAAGAAATAAATACGTGATTAACCTTTGTTCGTTTCATATATAAGAACACTGTGACTCCTCTGCACTGCACATCTTTTGTCGATTTTAATAGTAGCATGTCTTTTGATTCTTCCCCACAAAATATATGACCTCGCATTCCCTACATGAAACTGCATCTGCCAAGAATACTCCAATTGTTGGAGGGAATCCTGAAGAACAGAATGTACATGTATTTGGAAAGGCAAGGACTGAATCGGGATAGTTAACATGGCTTTGTGCGTGCGAAATCATGTCTCACAAACTTGATTGAATTTGTTTAAGAAGTAACAAAGAAGATTGATGAGGGCAGAGCAGTAAATGTGATCTATATGGACTTCAGTAAGGCGTTCAACAATGTTCCCCATGGGAGACGGATTGGCAAGGTTAGGTCTCATGTAACAGCAGTGGACCAAACACCGACCCTTGTGGTACGTCGCCAGTACCTGGACACCAAGAAGAACATGTTCCATCAACTATAACACTGTTTTCTATTGGCAAGCCAATTACTGATCAAAGCTGCCATCTCTCCCACAATCCATTCCACTGCATTTTTTATAATAGCCTATTGTGGGGAGCTTTATCGAACAACTTTCTGAAACCCATATACACCACGTCAACCGGTTTCCTGTCATCTCCCTGTTTGGTGACTTTGTCAAAAAAGGCAATACGATTCGTTGGAAAGGCCTACGCATCACAAAACCGTGCTGACTGTCCCTGATCAGATTATTCTTTTCTAGATGGTCATAAAGCCTATCTATAATAACCTTTTCCAACACGTTACTGACAACTGCAGTGAGACTCACAGGTCTGTAATTACCAGGGTTGTCTCTACGACACTTTTTGAACACGGGAACAACATATGCTATGCTCCATTTCACAGGCACTATTCCTGTAGACAACGGTGATTTGACGATCGATGCCAAAGGCTCATCAATTTCTTTCCTTGCTTCCCAGAGGATACTGGGACAGATCCCATACGCCCCAGGTGACTTGTCTGTTATCACACTCTACAGCATGTCTTTAATATAATGCTTGTGAAACTCAATATCGACTACTCTAGACCCAAGTACCTCAGTATATTACTCGCCAAAATTTTCATTTTCTATAGCGAACACTGTCGAAAAATATTTATTTAGCGCTTTCCCTATCTCCTCTGACTCCACACACAACTTCCCACTGTTATCCTTGATTGTCCCAAATTTAACTCTCGTCATTCTTTTATTCCAGACATACCGATGGAAAGCCTTAGGGTTAACCCTGATACTATCTGCCAACAACTTCTCATGTCTCCCCCGGCTCTTCTCACCTCTCTTTTTAGATCTTTCCTGATGTCGTTGGAACCCTCGAGCGCTCTAACTGAGTTTTCACATTTTGTCCTAACATAAGACTTCTTGTTCTTCTTCACCAGGGATTCCACTTCCTTAGTAAATCACGGCTCACGCGTTCTATATCTTCCTCCGTGCCTGACAGGTACATACTTACCTAGGACACACAGGAGCTTTTCCTTGAATAAGCTCCACATTTTAATGTGCTCACCACCTGCAGTTTCCTACCCCATTCTACGCTTCCTAAATCTTACCTCATTGCATCGCAATTTACCTTCAACCAGCTAAACTCTTGCTCCGTGGAGTACACCTATCCCTTTCAATCACGAAAGTAAACCTGAGAGAATTGTGATCGCTGTCTCGAAAGTGCTCACCTGCTTCTGAATCTAAAACATGGCCAGGCTTATTACCCAGTACTAAATCGAAAGTGGCTTCGTCCCTTGAAGGCATGTCTACATACTGTGTCAGGAAGCCCTCCTGACACAGTATTTGACGATTTGGATTTTGTCTTGAGTGTTCCAGAGTTTTTCGTTGTCCCAGAGTCCAGATGAAGTTTGCATTCCTTACGTACGTGAGCGAGAATTCTTTCAATGTCTCAGATCAGTTCCTGTCCCGAGAACATCAGAGTCAATGTCCCGTCCTCCACTCGTTCCGACATTTCACACTTCTTCATCCTCCTCTGATTCCATTTCCCAAAGAGTTTCTCAAGATTTCCAAAGCTGGAGCCTAAATTATATGGTTTGCTTCTTAAACATTTTTCCAACTGCCAACTGACAATATTTTCACAGTATCTCTTCACAATCGTCTGGCTTGCACCATGTCCAGTGATGAGAAGTCCCGTTTGGTGGAGAGATTCCCGAGGCTGGTGAATTTCACTTTGGAACAAAGATGGTTAAGTGGCAATTTCCTGCGGTTGTTTGTAATGATGGGAGAGGGAGCGGTGGGGAATGAGCACTTTGACGATCAGGAGGAAGGGTTGCCACTGACCCGAGTCAGAGAACAGTGGACAGGGATTAAAGGAATCTAATGAAAAGCAGCACTTCTGCTCAGGACGTTCAATAACAGCTGCAGAAACCCGATGTGCCGAGCAGTGTATCTGGAAAGAGAAACAGAGATAATGTTTTAAATATGGAACATTTCTGATGAAGAACTCGAGTAACCCAAGACTAATCAAATTACCGGCCTGGTTTGCAAAATAGGTTTTCTGAACTTTGAGCGAAAGTTGTTCTAGCAGGAAAGCATCCTTAACGTAGTCAGCAGGATTCGAACCTACGTGGGAAAACCCCAATGGATTTCTAATCCATCGCCTTAACCACTCGGCCATGACTACAGAGAGCGCGGCCGGCTTGAGCATTGACCAAATCAGCCGTGATCTCATTGAAAGCTCTCGCTGACTTGATGAGCTAAATGCTTCCATCTCCTTTCATACCTTTGCTGTCATTTGTAAGGTGCGAGATACCAATGTAAAAGAAGAAAAGCACAAAGGTAGGAAAAGATATTTGCAGCCAAACTGAGTCAAAATTATTTATTGAAAGGAAACGAATACTTGGCAATTTGCTAGATCGCTTTGCGAACATGACCAGCAGAGGGAAGCAAGGGAGCGATTGATCTGAGAATTCGTGGAACTGAAGCAAACAAAGGTTAGTGACATATTCGTTTCATTTTCTGGCGAACGAAATGGTCTTTCCTGATGGTTACAATGAAAGAGATGGTTCCCAATAAAAGACAAAGATTAAGTCGCATCTAGATATATATCAATGTGACACGATTCATTTTCAGTCCCTAATTACCCCAGAGATGGAGGGGGTGAGTTACTTTTCTTCACTCTTCAACTCCTCAGCACGGAGGTACAGACATGAAACCGCTAGAGATGGAGTTCTTGAATTGGGAACCAGCGACACTGAAGGAACTAGGCAAAAGTGAGGACTGCAGATACTGGAAACCAGCTCTTAGATCTGAGTGATGCTGGAAAAGCACAGCAGGTCAGGCAGCATCCGAAGAGCAGGCAAGTCGACCTTTCTACTGCCAGTCTTGCTGCGTTCCACAAACATATTTCGTTTTTGGCTCAGATTTCCTGAAACTGCAGCGATTTGTTTTATGTTCACCTTCATAATGTTTTGGACAAAACCAATGACCTGCCAGCATCGGAAAATCGGCAGAAGTACTGGTACACCGATATGTTTGCTGAACAATACAACCATTCCATGAACGGGAATACGATCGGGGCCACGGTGCTGAGAGTACCGAATCCTCACAAGTAAATAACAAGACAAGGCGATAGAGACTATAGTATTTGGTGTAAATAAAACACCCTTTCTGAACATTTCCGTTGCAGATTATTTTCAACTTGTCTTCGAAGATTTACAAAGTGGGAAAAGGCCATTCCGTCTGTGTGCATTGCGGCTAATCAGAGAGCCATTTATTCTAGTCGCAGTTTCCAACTTTGGCCCAAAGTCTCGTGTGTTCTAATGTTTCCAGGGCAAATGACAATGAGGTTATGCTATGTTCTTAAATGGCACAATAACGGGGCAGAAGTATGACACTTCCACAACGAATTGTAAGTCTTTTGAGGAACTCATGCTCATTTTCACCCACAGAGGGAGACACACAGTAAGATACCCCCAAACTGGCGGAGGTGTCCGTTGTGGAGAGCTGGAATTTGAAATGGACAATAGGAAGTTTTAAATGCGGAAGCACAGAGGCGACGTCCCGCCAGGACGACAAAGGGGAGCGTCAACGTAGACCACGGTTAAAAGCAAAACATCCCCCTCAAGCCAGGTAGGACTCGAACCTACAATCTTCTGATCCGAACTCAGACGCGTTATCCAATATGCCACTGACCCAGGAGGCAAACCCCGTGTTGGCAGAATGTCGATATGTAATGCCATGGACTTTCACGGAATCAGAATTAAAAAGGTGAACAAGCAGCGAAGATAATCACCAACACTGCTTCACTTCGAAGTTTCCAATTTGTGAAAAAGTGCCTTTCACTGGCAAAGGAGAAACATTTGTCCTCAGCTGTCTGCTTCAGGGTCGCCTCCTTCTCTGCTGGAAGTTTCCATCGTTTTATTCACGGTCACAACGCGATTTCATGATCCACTCCAGTGAAAAAGTGTCATGGTGTCGTCCAAGCAAGACACTGCAGATACTCAGCGAGAGACCTCCGGTCATTTCGAGGTCTGGATGTGGAATTAGACGAGATGCGTGACAACTTTTATTGGCGCCGCCACTTCACTGCAAATTAGCGGCTCAAAACGAGCCGTTGTTAGCATCAGCTTGATTTGTACCTTCCCGCAGTGCATTTGCTAAACAACATCAGATAGATCCCATCCGGCCCAGCTGACTTATCTATTTTCACACTCTGCAGTATTTCTAATATCTCTTCCTTGTGAACCCCAATCTCTTCTAGTCTAGACGCAAGTATCTTTGTACCTTCCTCGCCAACATTTTCATTTTCTATAGCGAACACTGTCGAAAAATATTTATTTAGTGCTTCCCCTATCTCCTCTTACTCCACACACAACTTCTCACTATTATCCTTGATTGTCTCAAATTTAACTCTCGTCATTCTTTTATTCCTGACAAACCTATGGAAAGCCTTAGGGTTAACCCTGAATCTATCTGCCAACAACTTCTCATGTCTCCCCCTGGCTCTTATCAGCTCTCTTTTTAGGTCTTTCCTGATGTCGTTGGAACCCTCGAGCGCTCTAACTGAGTTTTCACATTTTGTCCTAACATAAGACTTCTTGTTCTTCTTGACCAGGGATTCCACTTCCTTAGTAAACCACGGCTCACGCGTTCTATATCTTCCTCCGTGCCTGACAGGTACATACTTTTCCAGGACACACAGGAGCTTTTCCTTAAATAAGCTCCACATTTTAATGTGCTCACCCCCTGCAGTTTCCTACCCCATTTACGCTTCCTAAATCTTACCTCATTGCATCGTAATTTCCCTTCCACCAGCTGAACCTTTTGCTACGTGGAGTAGAACTATCCCTTTCAATCACGAAAGTAAACCTGAGAGAATTGTGATCGCTGTCTCCAAAGTGCTCACCTCCTTCCGAATCTAAAACCTAGCCAGGCTCGTTACCCAGTACTAAATCGAAAGTGGCTTCGTCCCTTGAAGGCATGTCTACATACTGTGTCAGGAAGCCCTCCTGCACACACTGGGCAAAAATTGACCCATCTATAGTACTCGTACTGTCGTGATCCCAGTCAATATTTGGATTTTGTCTTGAGCGTTCCAGAGTTTTTCATTGTCCCAGAGTCCAGATGAAGTTTGCATTCCTCACGTACGTGAGCGAGAATTCTTTCAATGTCTCAGATCAGTTCCTGTCCGAGAACATCAGAGTCAATGTCCCGTCCTCTACTCGGTCCGACAGTTCACACTTCTTCATCTTCCTCTGATTCCATTTCCCACAGAGTTTCTCAAGATTTTCAAAGCTGGAGCCTAAATTATATGGTTTGCTTCTTAAACATTTTTCCAACTGCCAACTGACAATATTTTCATAGTATCTCTTCACAATCGTCTGGCTTGCACCATGTCCATGGATGAGAAGTCCCGTTTGGTGGAGAGATTCCCGAGGCTGGTGAATTTCACTTTGGAACAAAGATGGTTAAGTGGCAATTTCCTGCGGTTGTTTGTAATGATGGGAGAGGGAGCGGTGGGGAATGAGCACTTTGACGATCAGGAGGAAGGGTTGCCACTGACCCGAGTCAGAGAACAGAGGACAGGGATTAAAGGAATCTAATGAAAAGCAGCACTTCTGCTTAGGACGTTCAATAACAGCTGCAGAACCCGATGTGTCTAGCAGTGTATCCAGAAAGAGAAACAGAGATAATGTTTTAAATATGGAACATTTCTGATGAAGAACTCGAGTTTCCCAAGTCTAATCAAATTACCGGCCTGGTTTGCAAAATAGGTTTTCTGAACTTTGAGCGAAAGTTGTTCTAGCAGGAAAGCATTCGTAACGTAGTCAGTAGGCTTCGAACCTACGTGGGGAAACCCCAATGGATTTTTTATCCATCTGCCTTAACCACTCGGCCATGACTACAGACAGCGCAGCCGGCGTGAGCATTGACCAAATCAGCCGTGATCTCATTGAAAGCAATCGCTGACTTGATGAGCTAAATGCTTCAATCTCCTTTCATCCCTTTGCTGTCATTTGTAAGGTGCGAGACACCAATGTAAAAGAAGAAAAGCACAAAGGTAGGAAAAGATATCTGCAGCCAAACTGAGTCAAAATTATTTATTGAAAGGAAACTCATACTTGGCAATTTGCTAGATCGCTTTGCGAACATGACCAGCAGAGGTAAGCAAGGGAGCTATTGATCTGAGTTTTCTTGGACCTGAAGCAAACAAAGGTTAGTGACATATTCATTTCATTTTCTGGCGAACGAAATGGTCTTTCCTGATGGTTACAATGAAAGAGATGGTTCCCAATAAAAGACAAAGATTAAGTCGCATCTAGATATATATCAATGTGACACGATTCATTTTCAGTCCCTAATTACCCCAGAGATGGAGGGGGTGAGTTACTTTTCTTCACTCTTCAACTCCTCAGCACGGAGGTACAGACATGAAACCGCTAGAGATGGAGTTCTTGAATTGGGAACCAGCGACACTGAAGGAACTAGGCAAAAGTGAGGACTGCAGATGCTGGAAACCAGCTTTTAGATCTGAGTGATGCTGGAAAAGGACAGCAGGTCAGGCAGCATCCGAAGAGCAGGCAAGTCGACCTTTCTATTGCCAGTCTTGCTGCGTTCCGCAAAGAATTTTTGTTTTTGGCTCAGATTTCCTGAAACTGCAGCGATTTGTTTTATGTTCACCTTCATAATGTTTTGGACAAAACCAATGACCTGCCAGCATCGGAAAATCGGCAGAAGTACTGGTACACCGATATGTTTGCTGAACAATAAAACCATTCCATGAGCGGGAATACGATCCGGGCCACGGTGCTGAGAGTACCGAATCCTCACAAGTAAATCCTCACAAGAACATTTTTGTTGCAGATTATTTTCAACTTGTCTTCGAAGATTTACCAAGTGGGAAAAGGCCATTCCGCCCTTTGTGCGTTGCGGCTAATCAGAGAGCCATCTATTCTAGTCGCAGTTTCCAACTTTGGCCCAAAGTTTCGTCATGGTGTCATGCAGAAACTTAGCGAGTTCACCCAGACATTTTTGTGTGTGCAGAATGATTTGCCACATTTAAGGCAAATTCAATGCCATCCGAATGGGTATATCGACAGGAGGCGTTCGGAGAGATAAGGAGCACATTTTGGCAAATATGGTTCAATTAATTTCGGTTATCTGTTCAGCAGGGACAGGTTCGATAGGAGGGTCTTTTTCCGTGCTCGGCAACTTTGATGTGCTCCCGCAGCTGACACCAGTTTTAATGGACCATTTGCAAATAAATGCACTCTGTTTGTTACGCAGCCAGCGCGTTTGCCTATATTTGTGAAGGGTGGATGGGACGAGTTGACCCAGCGATGAGGGTCTTTCCGGACTTTTGCTGCCAATGACCATTCATTTGGCACCTTCCCAACTTTGCCATCAAAGAGTTTGGCTGAAGAATAATACCGCACGGATAATGTTACCCCCCTCAGCTCTCCAACGAATCCAGAAACTGACAGCTCTTCATGTGGAACAGAAGCAAAATAGAGAGGGTGGACCATTGTCAGACACACCGAAGCATGCATGCTGCCTTTGATGTAGTGCAAGCCGATTATGTCATGAACTGCTCAGAGAAATGGTAGCGAGGCAATTCAGGACATACTGGAGATTTAGTGCATTGCCAAGTCACAGGAAGTGCTCAACAAACATAAAACAAAACGGAACAGCAATAACCCATGAAAAGTGAAGTTTACCAATTGCACTCGTGATGAAATTAGGTCAACAATGCGCTGATGACTCTATCTGATCGAGAGGACCAATCACCAGCCCCCTTCACCAGGATAGTAATGAAGGAAATGCAAGAAATACAAAAAACATTTCTCATCGCGACTGCCAACCTTTTCGCCACTGCAACAACAAAAACGGCGAGCAGATACAATGCAGAATCTGGTTTCATATCAGCAACGAAATAGTAATATCCATTCACTTTCAGTGAAAACGGTGAACAAAGGAAATTGTCTGAAATATGAACACCCTGCGCAGGCTACTTGGTTCCCCGATTATATTGCTGTGCAGACTTTCATATTTAAATGTACCTTTCAAAGACAGTGTTTGTGGCTGTCCATATGACAATGGAAATTGTTGCCCTCGCTCTCACTGTCATTATTGATCGTGTTGGGTTTGGCATCCTCACCTTGACGCGGGAGTTCACTGTACAATTCTCTGCTGTGAAAAATCGGAGTGCTTTGGAGCAGAAAGATGCGAAGCTCGTGTGCTTCATGGAGATGTTGTTGGAATGTTTTGCGGAGCTGGGAAGTGGGATCCTCACAGTTCTGGGTAACATCCTCAGGGTTGCAGAGCCTGTTGTGAAGCCTACTGTCCTGTGGCGTTTGGAATTGATTTAGTTTCATTGCCGCTGGGTCCGGTTGTTGGTGTTGCAGATTGGATCCTGATCAATGTGTTTATTGATGGAATCCATGGATTGGTGCCCTGCTTGTAGAAATCCTCTGGCTGCTTTCTGATTGCCATGTTCTATTACTGTTGTGCTGCTCTCCAGGATGCTTGCTGTCTGTACGTATAGCTACTCGGGACAGCTGGCCGTGGCAATTACTGACGGCCACACAAATTCTTTGCCAAGAATATGTATCCCACAACTGCATTCCCAGATGTCTGGCACACTAAATTGTCAACTAGGATGTGCTATAAAGCAATTGAAACACCATGCTTCCCTTTTTTAAAATAAATTTCTGGAAACTGATAGCCAGACTCCTTTGAACACATGGATTTAGGACAGCACAAAAAACCAACAGCCTTGCTGAGGGAAAGCTCACCAGAAAACAATATCCAATGCCCATCTTGTGCAGGACAAATGTGGTTGTCAAGATTCCACGCAGGGACTGCACAAAACACTATATCGGAGAAACAGCCAGACAACTAGCGAGCTGCAATCATGAACTTCAGCCAGCCAGTATACGCCACGGGCAGATGTTCTTGTAGTTGTATGTAGGGCATTGAGTGTTTCTAATTCAGGGGCTTGTACCGTCTGCAGCACTGGTTAATTCCTTGTGTTGTAACTACTGTTGGAACATATGTAAAACTCGATTGCGATGTACATCCAAAATATTAGCCGAGAGAAGTATTTTGGTGGTTTTTCTGGTGCTGTTCCTGTCATGCCCTCTGGAACTGGACTTATTGTGTGCTTCCTGACAATTCGGTGCATGCTTCCGTGATCTTATTTTGGGCAGAAACCTGCGTTTTAGCTTCAATAACGTGCGTTTGCAAACCTGGTACACCTCCCTGTATTTTGTTATCTCTTGTTGTGTGCAATTGCAACACGGCAAATTATTAATTTACATTGGAAGGTGACAAACGGAGGCGTGTGAAATGCCAAGGTATTAGTGACATTTATCAATTGGTTGCATATTACTTTGATTCAGGAGATAAGGATATAAAACGTGTTTGTGTTGAAACGAGGACCAGTGAGGAAAGAAGTCATCCGCAGGTGTAGTTTACAAGTGCACTCGCAATAACCACTACGTACAAGAAAAAAAATACTACAAATGAGTGATAAAAGATGGCAATAGTTACGAGTGATCTTAGTTTCCCATCTCCCACTCACGGTTCAATGGTAAAAAAAAAGTTTGGATGACAATAATCAATAAATCATATCTGTCCCAGAGAACAACGCGAGCCATATTTTGGTCATCGATTAGTTTACAGCTGACATTTCTTGGAAACCATCTCCTTTGTTGTGACCATCAGGAAAGATATTACTTTTGACATAAATAAAATGAAGATTAAGTCACTAATCTTTGTTTGTTTCATGCCCCAGTACAATCAGACGACCTTGATCAACTCTGCTAGTCATGCTAGCAAAGAAATCTGGAAACATGCCCAGTGTGATTTTTCGCTCAATAAATAATTTTGATTCAGTTTGACTGAAACCACCTGTCCCTAAAGTTGTGCTTTTCTTCTTTTAAAATGGTGTCTGGTATCTTCCAAATGACGGCAAAGATACGAGAGCAGATGGAAGCAATTTAGCCCATCAAGTCTGCGACAAAATTCAATGAGATCATGGCTGATTTGGTTAATTCTCAACAACCATTTTTATCCTCATCTCCGTGATGCTCCATGTCTGTCTATCACAGCCTTGAATACAGCTCGTCTTCACAGCCCTCTGTTGTTAGGAAACCCACGGATTTGCTACCCTCTGAAAGAGTGAATATCCTCCTTATCATTTTCTTAAATGTTTGATCCCTTCAGCTGTGAGGACGCACTCTCTTCCCAATTTCTCGGGGGTGTACATCAGAGCAGAATAAGCCCCTGTAGGTAGGTCTGCACTCTCCAGTGCCGCTCCGTGTATTTGAAACATTTTCAGATTTTGACCTCTGATTAAAAATAGTAGACATAATTTGCACATCTGATTGGCCAGTGGTGATTTTTTTCAAGAAGACTTCAATGAGCGTAATTCTACTGGCAGTGAATAGGGCTAGACAAATTAGATTACTTACAGTGGGAAAACAGGCCCTTCGGACCAACAAGTCCACACCGCCGCGCCGAAGCACAACCCACCCATACCCCTACATTTGCCCCTTACTTAACACTACGGGCAATTTAGCATGGCCAATTCGCCTGACCTGACCTGCACATCGTTGGACTGTGGGAGGAAACCGGAGCACCCGGAGGAAACACACACAGACACGGGGTGAGCGTGCAAACTCCCACACAGTCAGTCGCCTGAGGCGGCAATTGAACGCGGGTCTCTGGCGCTGTCAGCCAGCAGTGTTAACCACTGTGCCACCGTGCCGCCCTAATGCAAGGACATTTTTCTTTCGCGATCCAGTGCTGTGTTTATTCACCTCTCTGCGCATGAAAATGGTTCTTACCCATCCACTTTATCTCTCATCAATATGTGTGCAATTCAAATTGATGCGGCCATGACGACACGCGCGCAATGCTGTCTTAGTATGTCTTATGTAATGGAAAGTTCCAACCTGAAACACCAGGATTTGGCTTTTCTTGGCACCCCAGCATCCTCCTCCTTTCGACAGCAAGAGAGTCTGACAGCGAATACTGGGGTACCAGGAAAAGCCAAATCCTGGTGTTTCAGGTTGGAACTTTCCGTTACATAAGACATACTAAGACAGCATTGCACGCGTGTAGTCATGGCCGCGTGATACAGGTGATTGATTAGAAACCCATTGGGGCTTCCCTCCGCAGGTTCGAATTCTCCGTTTTCAGTGATGTCATGCGGACGAGTTTTCACTCACAGTTCAGAAATCTCGTCTCAACACACAAGACCAGTCAATTGATTAGACTTAGCAAACTCAAGTTATTAATCAAAAATGCAACACAATTAAAACATTATCTCTGTTTCTCTTTTGACACTTACTGCCAGACCCATTGAGATTTTGCAGTATTCTTTGAATGTACTGTGCAGAAGTGCTGCTTTTGAATAGATTCCTTTAATCGCAGTCCTCCGTTCACTAACTCTGGTCAGTGGCAACACTTCCCCCCCGCTCGTCGAAGAGCCAATCCCCACCACTAATTTTCCCATCATTATAAATTGCCGCAGGAAATTGCTGACAAACCAACTTTGCTCCAAAGCGAAACTCACCAACATCGGGAATCCTTCCACAAAACGGGACTTCTCATCCTTGGACATGGTGAAATACAGACGATTGTGAACAGAATTTGGGAAAATATTGTCACTTGTCAGGTGAAAAAGTGTTAAGAAGGCAAAACACGTCACCCAGTCTCCAGCTTTGTGAATCTTCAGAAACTCTTTGGGAAAAGGACTCAGAGGAGAATGAAGAAGGGTGAATTGTCAGACTGATCGGAATCAGTCAGGACAACTTTCCGTTCTTTAAGAGGACGGGACATTGATTCTGATGTTCTCAGGATAAGAACTGATTGGAGACATTGAAGTAATTCTCGGTCCTGTACATGAGGCATCCAAACCTTGTATGGACACTGGGACAATGAAAATACTCGATACCACACAAGATACTGAGAGGTTCGAAGAGAGATGTTCCCGATTGGAGCAGAGCTGGTTCCCAGTGACATAGGTGTGTCTGTCGTGGATGGGATCAGACTGTTCCCATGTCGCCATTATGAATGTCCCAGTCCTTATTTCGGAAAAGTAAAACTGATAGAGGACAGTTGTCGTTCTGGGAATGGCAGCCTGAAGTGGGAGGTCAATCACAGACTGCTTTCGAGGATGGTCCAAGGTGTTAGGTTGGAGGTATCAGCTCATTCGACTGTTAACTGAAATGTTACTGGTTCAATAGCCCCTGGGCGACAGCGATTGATGTTCATAATGCATCTGTTTTCTGTGCAGCACCGTTTCATGTTTCTAATGGGGTCAGGAAAATGTTTTCCAAACAGAAACCTTTGGTATGACGAACGATAAAAAAAGTTTCTGCATTGCTTTAAACGTTAATGTAAAGAACTGTGCATTCTGGGAATCTGAAGCAAAGACAGAAACTGCTGTCGAAACTTACCAGTTTGGCAGTGCCTGTGGGAGATTACCGAGTTCTGATGAAGTTTTGAAATATTTGTCTCTGATTCTCTCTGAATAGACGCTGTAAGATCTGCTGAGATTCTCCTGGTATTTCTGTTCGTGGTTTTAACTGAATGCCTATTCCATCTATAAGGATGATACAACCAAACCCATCACAAACCAAAATTAAGAAATAACACCTCAGCATCTCACTCCACCGCAAGCCCAAGGATAACTACACTATACTGCACTTCTCCAGCTTCCACCCTTAATATATTAAAGAAGCCATACCGTAAGGACAATCGCTTCACCTGCACAGGAACCGCTCAGATAAGGAATAATGCGACAGACACCTAAAGATTTTGAAGGATATCCTCATGATGATGGGGTACATGTTGAACTGATTGATCGCCAATTCCGCTGTGCCACAGTGAAAATCTGCTGTGAACTCGTCAGAAGACAGACAGAGGATGCGACTAACAGAGTATCTTTCATCGTCAGTACTTTCCTGGAGTTCAGCACGTTCTTCACAGGATTCAGCATGTCACCGATGATGATGAGCATCTCACTAAGAACATCCCCATGGCTTCAATTCTCACCTTCAAACACCCAGCAAAATTATACCACACGACCGTTTACAGTAAACTACTCAGCCTTCACATAGCATTAACCACAACGCCACAGCACCATTGCTTCGCAACCTTTGCAAGACATGGACACTACCATCACCCGTTGGTACACCACCCACCACGTACACGACAGATACTCATGTGACTCAGGCAATGTTGTTTGTCACATATGCAGCAGGCAATGATACCACAAGATACCACAAGATACTCAGTAATGATATATTGGCGAGACCATGCAGTTGGTGTGCCAATGGATGAATGGTAACGGCATAACAATTGCCAGACAGGATTATTCACACCCAGTCGGGGAAGAGTTAAGCAATCAAGGACATTTGGTTTTCAATCTTCGACTAAATGTCGGCCAAGGTGGCTTTCGAGATACACAACAACGCAAAATCGCCAAACAGAATTGGATCGCCAACTGCCTTCGTTGTGGTGATGGCATCAACCATGATATTCGGTTAATGTCACACCACATGTGACCCACCACACTGTTCTGTATCTGTGAAATCATCCTTAATTGTTCTGTTTTCACACCATCACCGTGACAAGTTGTTATTGTCTCTCCACCTTAATCATTTTGTTCAATATTGGCTAACTGATAATTTGGGTCAGTCTCGCGGCATGCCACTCTAGCCAAAGAAAAATAAGAAGAACTGGGAATGCTGTAAACCAGGAGCAAGGGCAAGGGTTACTGGGTGGGGTGGGGGAACGGGACTGGGACATCGTGGCGAAGGGGGCAGGTGTTTCTCTGCTCTGGGGTCATCTGTGGAGGAACATGAGAGTTAATGTTTCGGAGCTGGTGTCCCTTCCTCTGGTTTTTTTGTTGTGGAGCGGTTTTCCAGTTGCTTCTGTTTCTGTTCCATGTCATTCCAGTGCCTTGATTTGTCTCCAGTACGACTTTATTTTAACGGTTTGTAATTATCTCTCTGCCTCACTTTGTTGGATCATAGGTCAACCATTCTGTTGGCACTCAGTTAGTGACACATTACTCACACTGTCTGACACTCTTGTTCACTTGCAGAGACTAAGTCTTTGACACTCCGCTCCCACAATTTGCCTGATATTTTGATCTGTCTGCCCTTGATCTCACTTCCCTTAAATTCAGTGTTCTGTGTTATTCCCTCCCATTTCACCTAACGAAAGGGCTCTGGTCCGAAATCTTGTTATTTCAAATAAACATGTGCATCTATAACCTGGTGTGATTTCTGAATTGGTCCATCGCAGTCCAACACTGCAACCTCCACAGCAGGTACACGGAAACACCACTACACGCACTATCCCCTCCACACTATGTTCAAGCTCATTTACTCCTGTTGCCGCATGTAATTCTGAACTTGTTGTTGTTCGTGATGAAATCTTAAGTTTCAAGCGGTTCTCTTGCAATGTATGTACTTTGGAATGTGGTTCAATTTCCACGAAAAACATACTTCAAGGGACGATATATGCTTCAAAGCTTTGCCTGAGTTGTTTAAATGTCATTTATCCTGAACCCAGTGAGCTGACGGAAGAATAAACGTGCTTTGCACTTCTACCACACGGTGCCAGGGACCCAGTTCAATTCCAGCCTGTGACGACTGTCTGTATGGTGCTTGTATTCCTCCCATGTGTGCGTGAGTTTTCGTCCCACATTATGAAAGCTGTGTAGTTTCGGTGGATTGCCAAATGGAAAATTACCCAACTTGTCCATGTATGTGGACTTCAGGTTATTTCGCTGTGAGAAACTGGAAGGGGATCGATTAGGAAGTGGTTTTTGTTGGGATAATCTTCACTGCTTTGGTGTGGGCTTGATAGACCGAACGGCCGACTTCCACACAATTGGGATTTTACGAAAATTATTGCGATCGTGCGATTTTCCAGACAGTCCGAAAGATAAATAATGTTTCCAGGTGTCGTTTTGAATGTCTGCAAACGATATTCCAATTCTCACACAGGAGCTACACCTCGAAGTCTGCACTTATGCAATTTAAAGTTGTGCATTCAGTGTTCACGCTTCGGAAATCACAGCTTTTTACCATTAAGATCAAATCTTGTGTTTTTTAGTCTATATCATAAACAGTCGAATTAGTCTCATTTATCTACATTTAATGCATGTACTTCAAACTGATGGGAATGGTAACTTCTCAGATTCAGGTTCATTTTGATCGTGGATCGGCAGATGACGACCACTCTTCCCATCATCCCAAGTGGATTTGCAAGGCATCGATCACCAAAGCTAAGCCGTGCTGCTCCCTGGGAGAGAGTGAAGCGCGCGGTGATGGCCTGTTCGGTGACATCATACATGTATTTGTCTCCACTTAGTTTCTATGGAGTAGGACTGACAATGAGGGGAAGTTCGAAGGCAAGAGCTGATTCTGGGAGGGGAAGCCTCTTGAAGAGGTTTTGGCAGTATCTGAGAGACTTTCCAAACTTCAAACAGGCAAAGTCATTGAATAAAATCTCGGGGGATGCCTTCTAACAGGAGAATGGTGTAAGCGAAAATATATAACATAGCCTAAATTAAGATAAATACCGCAGTCTTAGCAGGACGAATGGTAAGAAGAACATATTTGATTGAGGACTTCCCGCTGCAACCTTTAAGTAGCGCAGCTTAGTCAGCTGCTCATAAATGATGATAAAACATTTATCCTTTAGCTGATCACCTTCAGCCACGTGCTGGAGTATGTCTAGTCTACTTATGTCTACCTTTTGCTGCAAAATGGCTATGGAGACGTGTATGTCTTTGATATCAGGCTTATTCGGAAGAATGGCTCCACTAAGGTTTGAAGTTAGCTTTCGTGATTCGTTGATTAGCACTGCTGCCTTGCAGCATGAAGGAACTGGATTCGATTCCAGCCTCAGGCGACCGTTTAGAGATCTCATATTCTCCCTGTGTCTGCATGGGTTTCTTCGGGTTGCTCCAGTTTCCTACTACAGTCCAAAGATATGAAGGTTAGATAAATTGGATATGCTAAATTGTACCTCGTTCTCCAGAGTGTGTTGGTCAGGAGCAGTGCAAAGTAATAGGGAAGGGAAATTACTGTGGGTGGAATACTCCTTAGAGGTTGCGTGTGAACTTGTTGGGCCCAATGACCTGTTTCCACACTGTAGGGATGGTATGATTCTATTTCTAAACGTCGGTACTTTAACAGCGTAAGGCATGGTACAACTCAGCAGCTTGCTAGTAAAATGGTGAATGGTGGATTCACGCTGATGATCTGTGTCAAAGTTAACTGGCAAGTGTTCATCTCAATTGGAATTGACGACTATGCAAATTTACTTGAAACAGAATCATGGCTGGAAAATACCTCCAGTGAAAATGCATCACCAAATTCAACATTTCTATTCATGGCAAGTTGCTGACTCAGCCTATCTCAAATGTCTGGTTACATGAATCTGCGGCAAGAACACAGGGATACATATTTCCAAACTGCTCCTCTTAACTCTGTAGCTTAAGCGTTACATTTCTGTGAAGGTTTTCTCACCTCCCAGTAAGTGTTGGCCTTCTAACAATTGAGTTTGACAAAGTTTATTTGAACAGTTCATTAAACTATTTGGATGTTTTGAAGTGGGGTAGGAGGGCAACCCTCTGATCCACTGGGACAGTGAAGGACTGACTGAAGGAATACCTATCCAATTGTGATGGTTACTGGCTTGGAAGGGAACATACAGATAATGATTTTCCCATTCGTTTACTTCCTTTGTCTTTAGGACGATAGTCGGACTCGAGTTGGAGTGTGCTGTCAAATGGAAATTGTTGATTAATCAAAAAGCTGCGACAATGGTGAATGGTTTGAAATTATACATAAAGTGCCAATCGAACTGGCTCAATTGCATGGAATGGAACGTTCTGAAGAAACTCAGCCGACCTGGTAGCAACTTTGAAAAGTGTCAGAGAAGTAATGTTTCTTGTCCTACATGTTCTCTCTTCAGTACTGTTCTGAAGAAGAGTCATTTTGGCCTCAAAAAGTTAACTGTATTTCTCTCCAGGTATGCTGTTAGAGTTGCTGAACTTCTCTAGCACTTCCTGCTTTGATTTCAGTTATTAAATGCCCGCAGTATTATCCTTTATTACGAATGTTTCATAATGGCCCTGTCCAACATCTTGAGGTATGTTGTCGATATATTTGTTCAGTCAATCGGGGAGTATTCCATCACACACTTGACGTGAGCCTTCTCGGTATTAGAAAAGCGATTGGAGTCAGAACGCCCATGACTGATGGCAGTTTTCTTGCCATCTGGCCTGCTCTTGTAGCCACATTATTTATGTAGGGAGGACAGTTCATTTTGGGGTTAATAGTAACTCCCAGATTGTTGATCGTTGAAGACTAGGTAATGGCAACACCATTGAATTTCCAGATGTGTTGATTAGATTATCTTAATCATGATGTGTGAAATTCATATCACTTGTCTGCCCAGGCCTTCACATTGCCAGAATTCTGCTGCATTGTGAAATGGAATGCTTCAGGAGTTGAGGAAGTAAGAATGCGGCTGAACTCTGGACATTTATTAACGAACAGAACCTTGAATAATTCCTGAAGTGAGGTCCTGGAGTTTAGATAACTGACCTGCAACAACCAATCCAGTTTCTGTGCGTCTGGAGTCACATGTATCTTGGAGCAAATAAGAATAGCAGCTTTACTTCCCTAAGGGGTAGAGGCGAATCGGAAGGGATTTTCCATGGTAAGTTGTAATGGGTTAAAGGCATTAGACATAGAATTTCAACTTAGAATTCATGGCATCTATCGTTGCAGGGTTTGAATTAGGTCTCTGATATCAATTCTGGAATATCTTCACGTGAGCTGATTATCATGTACTGATGAGCAATGCTTCTCCAAAACTGGGATTAAGCTTGCTATTAAGCTTCTTCATTTCTCAGAAATTTGAATAAAAAACAAAAAAAAATGTGAGTAATGCGATAGTCTCAGTCTCCACAAGCTGCTTACACACAGTACCATGCAACACTTTTGGTGATGCATCAACTCAGATTTTCAAACAAGGAGCTTGTCAGTTGCCTGAAGGGAGAGATAACGTCGCACAGAAAACTGCATCAAACAATTGAACATGTGTAGAAGGTGATCCTCACTATCCTGGTCTTCATTGGCCTTCCTTATAAGGCATTATGACAATTTCACTTGTTTTAGTCTGCTGCTGATCTGCTCTTTGGTTTTAACTTTTGAACAATAAAGTCTCCAATTCACTGACAGGTTTCCTTATTTAGACACAGAAAGAGCGATATCAGTTCACTGAGCAGTAGTCTCCTTACAAGTCTCCAGTGATAGAGACTCCCGATGTCACTGCAAATGCAAAACTTCCTAATGTCTCTGTTCTGTCATCCGTTCCGGTTTCATACCGTTTGTAGGTATGATAAGAAATCTGGCACGTCAGTCGCAAAGAATGGTAAACGGAAGTGAAACATTAACTCTTGCTATCCCACAGATGATGTAAGACATGCTGAGCCATTTCTGTTTCTGATATACAAATGAAGCGTGTTTTTGCGACAACTTTGAATGTTAAGTGGTGACCTGAGAGAAGTAACGCAAGACACTAAAGTGAAGCGATAAACTGTTTTAGTTCGCTGTGGATTCTGCAATGAGTCTGAAAATGAGGTTCAGAGTATTCAGGACAGATGTTAGTGAGCACTTCTACACACAATATTTGGGAGAGGTTTGGAACTCACTTCCACAAACGACAGTAGATGCAGGGTTTTTATTTTGGTTGCCAGAATCAATCCTGTGATTGTTTACATCTATCTCGATGGACAATAGCAGCAGAAACAAGAGAAAACTGTGACCGCTAATCACCTATCAGGGATCTCGCCTTTCTGAGTTGGAAGTATCTGGCTATTCCTAAATCCTGGAACTCCCTCGCTAACAGCATCTTGGCTGTACCTCTATGTTAAGTTCGCTCAAGTTTCTGTACAGTAGCTCATCATCTCAATCACTGGAGTAATTAGGGATGGGCAGTGAATCCAATGCCATTGAGTGACGTCGATACGCCACTAATGAGTTTCGAACATCTGCAGGTTCTACGTGTACGCCCGCAAGCGATCGGGAGAAGGGAGTAGTGGAGCAGGGCGTTTGAGTAAAGTGAAAGGCAATGATGACTGGAGGGCGTGAGGCTGTAAGTGAGAGAGGAAGTGGTGATGCAAGGCTCACTGCTGGCATTAATGGGTCAGCCTATACTGGCCACTGTTTACACTGACTTACACAACACTGCTGATCAATTCACCACAATGATACTGTTCTCTTGGCGTTGTATTCCCTCTGTGCATATTAACGTGGTTAATGGGCCCCGAGAGGATAAACG
This sequence comes from Chiloscyllium plagiosum, assembly GCF_037043375.1. NCBI lineage: Eukaryota > Metazoa > Chordata > Chondrichthyes > Orectolobiformes > Hemiscylliidae > Chiloscyllium > Chiloscyllium plagiosum. The sequence continues at coordinate 97,021 of NW_028270292.1, read as the reverse complement.
TATCTCCTTTATCCTGTCGGCTTAAACAGATGAATATGAGGAGAAAGTGAGGACTGCAGATGCTGGCGATCAGAGCTGAAAATGTGTTGCTGGAAAAGCACAGCAGGTCAGGCAGCATCCAGGGAACAGGAGAATCGACGTTTCGGGCATAAGCCCTAATTCCTGAAGAAGGGCTTATGCCCGAAACGTCGATTCTCCTGTTCCCTGGATGCTGCCTGACCTGCTGCGCTTTTCCAGCAACACATTTTCAGCTCTAAACAGATGAATATATCAGTTTGAAATGAACGCAATACGAGATTGGCTCTTACTGTGCATTTGCACTGGAGAATGTCCAGGTGTGAACGTTTCTTTTCTGTATCAGCGGAGGTTAGTTTAAATTCTTATGGAGCAACTTTCATAAAGTTACTGTGATTGAACAGCTAATTAAATACACATATGGATATGAACAGCATTGTCTGCGCTGACACCGTTGATGAATTAGTTAAAGCGCCTGGTAAGAACGAGACTAGTATGGTGTCAAATCCTGGCGTTGCATGCCCTGTAAATTGAAGGATCGTTGCTTAAACTTCTTTAAAATGCTGTATTGTTGATCCACCATACCGAAAGAGCATGCTTCTTGTGTTTGAGCTCAGCGCATTTTTATTTCGTATTACTACATCCTGCCGCCTGCTGTGCCCCCATCAGTCAATACTAGATCCTGCTAATTCAACGGAAAGATTCTGTACTATGTTCCACAAGGACGTTTCAGTTAACGATCGAATGCGCTGAAACTTCCAACCTAACAAATTCGACGATCCTCTAAAGCAGTCCGTGACTGAATTCCAAATTCAATGTGCCATTCCCTGAACGACTACTGTCCTCTATCAGTTTTACTTTTCCAAATGAAAGACTGAACCATTCATTATGGAGACATTTTAACAGTCTGATACCCCCAAGACAGACACATCCATGTCACTGGGAACCAGCTCACCTCCATCAGGGATAATCTCCTTTTTTGCCTCTCAGTGCCTTGTGTGTTCCAGAGATTTTCATTGTCGCAGAGTCCAGATGAAGTTTCTATTCCCCATGTACAGGGCTGAGAATTTTTTCAATGTCTCAGACCAGTTCCTGTCCCGACAACATCAGAGTCAATATTCTGGCCTCTGCTCGGTCCGACAGCTCACCCTTCTGCATTCTCCTCTGAATCCACTTCCCAAAGAGTTTCTCAAGATTCCCAAAGCTGGTGCCTGGATTGGTTTGGCTCCTTAACATTTTTCCAACTGCCAATTGACAATATTTTCACAGTAAAGCTTCGGAAACCACTGGTCTTCACCATGTCCAGTGATGAGAAGTCCCGTTTGGTGGAGAGATTCCCGAGGCTGGTGAGTTTCACTTTGGAACAAAGATGGTTAAGTGGCAATTTCCTGCGGTTGTTTGTAATGATGGGAGAGGGAGCGGTGGGGAATCAGCACTTTGACCAGCAGGAGGAAGTGTTGCCACTGACCCGAGTCAGTGAACAGAGGACAAGGATTAAAGGAATCGAATGAAAAATGATCTGCTCAGGACGTTCAATAAAAACTGCAGTAACCCGATGTGTCGAGCAGTGTATCTGGAAAGAGAAACAGAGATAATGTTTTAAATATGGAACATTTCTGATGAAGAACTCGAGTTCCAACGTCTAATTAAATTACCGGCCTGGTTTGAAAAATAGGTTTTCTGAACTTTGAGCGAAAATTCGCCCAACAGCAAGTCATTCATAGCGGAGTCAGCTGGATTCGGACCTACGCGGGGAAACCTGAATGGATTTTTAACCTATCACCTTAACCACTCGGCCATGAGTACTGACTAAAAAGCAGAGTTGAGCATTAACCAAATCAACCGTGATCTCATTGAAAGCTGTTGCTGACTTGATGGGCTAAATGCTTCCATCTCCTGCTGTCAATTGTAAGGTGCGAGACACCAATGTAAAAGAACAAAAGCACAAACTTTGAAAAAGATATTTGCATCCAAACTGAGTCAAAATTGTTGATTGAAAGGAAAATCAAACTTGGCAATTTGCTAGATCTCTTTGCGAACATGACCAGCAGAGGTAAGCAAGGGAGCTATTGATCTGAGTGTTCTTGGACCTGAAGCACAACAGAAATACGTCTCTTGGGTACTATTTTGGCCGTATTTCTCAATGAGCTATCATGTTTTACATATGTTCCATCCGGAGTTACCTCACACAAGGAAGTAACCAGTGCTGCAGACGGTCATATAATCCGAGTTCCAAGTCCCGGAGTCAGAGACACTCAGTGCCCTGTGTGTACCTGCAAGGAACAGCTGTGTATGGGGTTTACAGGGTAACAGAACTGCATGAATGCAGCTGATGGTCGTCTGTCTGCTTCTCCTCTATAGTTTTCTGTGCAGTCCCTGCGTGCAATCTTGTCAACTATGTTTGTCCGGCACAAGATGGGCATTGGTCACTTGTCTCTGTAAGAGGCTGATGGTTTATGTGTTGTCATAATTCCGAGTGTAAGGAGGAATCAGGTTGCCAGTTCCCAGTAACTTACTTTATTAATGGAAGCGTGCTTTTTAACTTGCCGCGTGGCATATCCTCGTTGCGAAGTTCATGCACTGCGAATCACGTTGCGGGACTATCCAATTTTGGCAAAGAATTTTTGTGGCAGTCACGAGTTGCCACGACCAACTATCCTTAGTAGCAATACGGACAAATGGCAAGAACTACAAATTGGATTAGAGCAGCACAAGTTTAATGTGACAGGGCAAACAGAAGGCAGCCAGAAGATTTCTGGGTGTAGGGCAATCACCCAAGGTACCTTTTCATATGAAAGTCTGTGCATCAGTAGAATCTGGGACCCAAGTAGTCTATGTTGGTTATTCATATTCCAGACAACTTGTGTTGTTCCCCGTCTACTCTGAAAGTGAATAGACATAGTTACCTCACCGTTATTTCGAAAGAAGATCCTGCATTGAATCTGTTCGCAGTTTTTTTTTGATGCTGTGGCGAAAAGGTTGGCAATCACGATGTGAAACGTTGCTATACCTTCATTTCCTTCATTACTGTCCTGGTGAGGGAGAAAGGTGATTGGCTCTCTCGATCAGATGGGGGCACCGGCGCATTGATGGCCGAATTTAATCACGGATATAATTGGAAATGTTCACTTTTAATGGTTCGTTGTTGTTCTTTTTTATATATGATCATGGTACTGCCTTTTCAGTTTTAATTCTGTTCCACGTTAAGGGCTGTCAGCTTTTGGATTCGCTGGAGAGCAAAGTGGGTAATGCGATATGGGAGGTATTTTTCTTCAACCAAAATCTTTGATGGCGAACTTGGGAAAGTGTCAAGAAGAATGGTCATTGGAAGCAAATATCCGGAAAACCTTCATCGGTTGGGCCCATCCACCCCCCAAACAAAATAGCCAAACTCGCTGACTGAGTAACAAACATCATGCTTTTTTTTGCAAATGGTGTATTCAAACCGTTGCTGATGGCTGGAGCATCTCAAAGTTGTCGAGCATGGAAACAACTCGCGAGATCCAACTTGCCTTTGCTGAATAGATAACCGAAATTAATCCATACATATCTGCCAATATTTGTGCCTTATCTCTCCGAGGTCTTCCTGTCCATACACACATTCAGATGCCTTTGAAATGTTGTGAGTGCACCAGACTCTGCCACTAAATGTGGCAATTCATTCCACACAAACAAAAGTTCTGTGTGAAAAACATGTGTCCCTCACATCCCTTTTAAGTGTTTCCTCTCTCGCATTAAACGTTTGCTATGTAGATTTGAACTCGCGTGTCTTGTGAAAAAGTGCTCCCTGACTATTTACTTTCTCTGTCTTCCTCATGATTTTATAAGCTTCTGTGAGGCCATATCTAAGCACTGAAGCTCCTGGGAATCTGACGAAGCCTATTCAGTTTCGTCCTCATGTTCAAGGAGTGCAAACCTTGCAAATCCTTGTAAAGGATTTCTAAACTTACACTTGCAAGAAGTGTGTCCAGCTGCAGCACTTGTTTGACCGCGTGGTCACTCTGGAGCTGCGGGTGAACTCACTGTAGAGCATCAGCAATTCTGGAGAGTTACGTTGCCTCCCAGGTGCTCAGGCTAGGGATGTCGCCCATTGGCTGAAGAGCATTCGAAAAGAGGATCGTGAACATTCAGTTGTCTTGGTGCATACAGGCACCAACGAAAAAAAAAACGAGATGAGGAGCTGCAGGGAGAATTCAGGGAGCTAGGAGAGAAATTAAAGAGGAGGACCTCAAAGGTAGTAATCTCGGGATTACTGCCGGTGCCATGTGACTGCCAGCGTAGAAATGAATAAAAAAAAGCACGATGAACACGTGACTTGAGGAATGGTGCTGCAGGGCGGGTTTCAGATTTGTTGGATTTTGCGACCAGTTCTGGGGAATGTGGGACTATAAGAAAATTGACGATGTACATCTGAACCAGACGAGAACGAATGTCCTTTCGGGAGGTTTTGCTACTGCTGTTGGGGAGGTTTTATACTAATGTGGCAGGGCGCTGGGAACCACAAGAGTAAACAAGTCGGCAGTGAGGTGGAAACTGGAAACGCTAAGAATCAGGAAGATAACATTAAAAATGGGAAGAGTAGGCAGAGAGCAGATGAATGCAAAAGAACTGGTGACCTGAAATGCGTCTACTTTAATGCATGGAGTAGAGACAGATGAACTTAGGGTTTAGGTTGGTGCCTGGGAATATGACGTTATTGCGATCACAGAGATTTAGTTGAAGGAAGGGCATGGTTGGCAACCAAATGTTCTAGGATATAGACGCTTCAGACGGGACAGGGAGGGAAGTAAAAGGGGAAGGAGTTGCATTGCTGGTCAGGGATGATATCAATAGTACGACGAGGGAATAGGCCATATTTGAACTGATATTGGGGAATAAGCCAGGGCTGGTGATAGCAGTTGCTGTGGGTAATTTATTTGGGAAGTGTCCCATATTCTGTAAGTTTTAGAATACTCATTGACAAAGATGAGAGTGGTTCTGAGGAAAGAGTACTAAACTGGGACAAAGCTAATTATATCAAAATTATGCAGGAGGTCGGAAATGTGGATTGGACACAGCTATTTGTTGGAAAGTCTACAGTTCATATGTGGCAGACTTTCAAAGATAGGTTAAATATAGTGCAGGATTGGCATGTCCCGTTGAAGGCAAAGGATTTGAAAGGCAATATTCGTGAACTGTTGATGACAGGACAATTGTACGACTTGCCAAGAGGAAAAGGGAAGCATACATAACGCCTCGGCAGTTAAGAACATAATGGTCCCTGGAGGAACATCGGAAGAGTAGGACAAGTCTTAAACGAGGAATCAAGGGGGTTAAAAGGGGTCATGAAACAACTTCACGCTAGCAGAATTAAGGAGAATCCTAAAGCCTATTATTCATATATAAGAAACAAGCGGGTAACTAGAGGAAGGATTGGTCCACTAAAGGAAAATGAAGGAAGGCTGTATGTCGAATCTGAGAGAGTGGGTATGATTCTGAATGATTATTTTGCATCAGTGTTCACTGAGGAGAGGAACATGATAAATGTTGAGTCTAGAGTAAGACATTTGATTAGTCTGGATCATGTTGACATAAGTACGGAAGCTGTGTTGGGCAGGCTAGGGGTAATTAATGTGGACAAATCCCCATTGCAGCTTCAATCAGGGCTTCCTGCCAAACCCTGGGACACAACTCGTGGAAACTCCTTTCTCATTAACTGCTCTTCCCGTGGGAAAGGAACAAAGCTTCCATTTTAAATTGGAAACGGCTTCAGGAGATTGGAAGGTTGTTCCTGTTCTTGGAACGTGTTATAAACAAAACTCCTGTCTTGAAAATAAGAAGTGGTAAACGTTTTAGGCAGGAAGAACAATGAAAATGTTGATTGTGAGGACTCTGTCTTGTCAGCAGATGGGAAATTTCCAATACTGTAAACAGAAATGATTGGGTTTGCTAAGGTAATTTTCCGACTGATTTACTGTCTGACAGAGTGACTGGAAATCACTTCATGTGAAAATATTCGGGTTGAATCTTAAATGCCGAGACAAGTGTTAAATAGATTGTAATGTTTTGAAGAAATAACAAAAGTGAAAGATGTGAATTATGTTATTTGTGATTGGGAGGAATGAGCTGGATCTTTGCAAATTGCTGTGCCAGGTGAATTATGTTCAGAATGAAATAGCAAACTAATTCATCGTGTCCCAAGCCTGGATATCTCAGTTCGGTGCAATGTGAGTTATTTAATCAGAGAGCCGTGCGTCCAAGCCCCATAATAGTCGTTTTCGCTATTTAATAGAGTTCCAGCTCTTCGTTCCACATGCAGAATTGCAAGCCAACGCTGGTGGAGCATTCTTGTTGTTTTCGCTGACACATATGTCCTCCTCCTTTGATCACATGTCGGTTACTGAGTGAAAACTGTCTGCACTTTACTGGAAACGCCAGATACAACTTTATCATTGCAGCTGAAAATATTATGATTGATGTCCATTTCAAAACGTGAGATTCCACTACATCCGTGCACCAACCAAAGTATTCAAAGACACAGAACGCGAATGGCCATTTGTTAGTGGTCTGACAGAGACGGCTTAATGTCTCATGGGTCCTGAACAACAATTAACTGATTCAGAATGTGCTGATGGAACGAAACGGTGCTCTCCCTGTACATTTTGCAATTGTTCTTGTTGTGTGCTCATGTCAGTTTATGTAATGAACAGTTTATTGCTAGTAACGAGGGTGGGGAAGGATTCTGAGGTTTCAGTGTGGGACAGACGTGATCTAATCGAACGGGTAAGTCAAATATTCTCAGAACATGAGAGAGCTGATTGGTCCAAGATCACTCCCATCTTCTGTTTCAGAATCAACAAATGAAATTGCTGGAAAATCTCAGCAGGTCCTGTCGCATCTTGAAAATGAAAGCCGAATGAAATTCCGGGACTGGTGACACTTCTTTTTCCATTTCCATATCCGTCTGCCTTTCTACAAACTTCCTTTTCATTGAATATGTCCTGACTTCAAACATTATATTCAGCTTCACTTTTATTGCTTCCTCTCCAAACATTTTCCCAGTCTCTAAAATTGTATCATGCTTTTTCTATCTCTCACTTTGCCCAGGACTCCCAACTGAACAAATAACTCTGTTTCTATTTCCTTAGATACCAGATGGCCAGAGATTGGAAGACATAGGAGGACGGTTAGCGCATTCAGAATATCTAGTCTGCTCCGCCATTCGATCTTGGCTAATATCGTTCTTAACCCCATTCTCCAGTCCTCTCCCTGGACACTTACTCCCCAGTCTTAGGATCCAGTATTTTTCCCAGAGTGGGTCCTAATCCGGCCCAAAACTCTCCACATGTGTTGGCAGCTGTTACACCGTGTCTACGTGTCATCAATCTCAGTTTCAGTGATTCTCGGCAAACACGAACTGTTCTGAGCAGCTCGATCGGGTCTCTGGCCCCACTGTGATCCTGCGGGGGAGCAGTAATCAACTTCATCTCCTACGGAAAGGATCGGAGCTTCCAAAAAAACGGACAGAAAGAAAGAGAGGCTTGTGTGTCAAGATATGTGGAGGTAATTGCTTTCTGACCTGGTCAGTAAACCTTACTCTGCATATCCCCGCACATTCTAGCTGTTGTGGTGAAAGGGAATACAAGTCCAATTAATTGCCATCCACGCTTTTATTCGATATCTATTCTTCCTTGTTCTGAATATGCAGGGAGTTTCCAGCACTGATGGTCACCATTACTAAGAGTGCATGTCGCGGGCCCTGATCTTTTCTGGAGAGGAGCAGTATCAGTTTGTGCGAAAGTGGCCCAGTACAAAGCTTGGAAGAAACATTGTTGTTCCCTCTTTACGGACGACAGTCTTTCATATCATGATCGATGGGGCTTTATTGCATTCTCATCAGCAAACCTTGTTTTGAATTTACTCGCCCAATACTACTGTAGCGGTGAAAAGAATATAATTCCGAATACCTACTGCATGAATTTCATTTTCAAATTTCTATTTGCAGTGGTCCTTCATATGTGGCGATATCTCTATCACTGCTGGCCATCCTGTTTAAGAGTGCCGCTACATATGTTCCTCTGTCTTGGCGCTGCAGGGAAAATTGTTCGCACCATTACAGCCAATATTTCCTGGATATTTCAACATGGTGTTCTTTATTCTATCAATCATCTCCTCTTTAAGGACACAGTTACCGGGCACTGATCCTTTCTGTAACAACAGTACCGCATTTGCTTTACATGCGAAGGTGGCCTGGATCAGTAACAAGGAGAGCATTAATTTCCTTCTGTCACAGGGAACACTGGATTAATGATGTTAGTCTCTGTCAAATGCATCCGAAGATGTGCTCTGAAAGCTTCATTTGAACGCTGTCTGGCGTTTCTCAACGTGCGTCAACCAAAACCAGAAATCCTCAATCATAGTTTTGAGCAGTTCACATATTCGAGTTTCGAAGCAGCAGACACGGATGCAGTTCATTCAGTCAACAACAGGAATGAAAAAAATTACAGGCACAGATGAACTATCGACTCTTGTTCGCATACTGTTACTAATATTACCGTGTGGCCTGAAGTCTAAGCCATGTTGTAACTGAAAATGAGGAAATCACAGACAGGCTGCCGAATGACACAGTATGTATTTTGTTTTCTTGTTCTCACAGAGTTCCAGGAAAGTATGACAGCGAGGGAGAGGAATGCAAGTCAAGTACAGCTCTGGTGAAACACCTTCTGTCTGATTCAGTCATCAACAAGAAACGTAAATGCGACTAAAGAGGGAAACCTTTTCACAACTCGAACAAAGAGCAAGCACGAACAGTGACCACCTCTTTGACATCTCAGATCGCCTTTGACCTTCCCTGAATATGTATAGAAACTAATTTTTGTACACCTCAAAGTGAGAAGTGTTTGATTTACCGACAATAAGTGAGTCGCATGTCCTTGATTGCCACATAGGTTTCCAACTCAGCTTGCAGCCAGGTGGCAGTTGCTCATGGCTCTGATGGATACTGCACTATTATGGAGAAAGAAAAGGAAAGTTTGAACTCTTATTGGCTCTGGGTTTCGAATAATCTTGCTACGTGTTCTGCCATTCTCGGATTCCAGTGCTAAGCCAGTTTTTCAGTTCATCCGAGATGCAGCAGAGTCGGCGTTTCTGGCAGGAGCAGAATTCATCATCTCCAGTGATCACTTTATCTGAGGAGAGAAAATGAACAAAGTTTCACACAGCGACTAATCGGAATTCCATTCCATTTCAGCATGGTAGCAGATATGGGCTAGCAAATTCAAAGCCAGATTTGCTGATGGGAACAACAAGCACGACCGCTCAGATAGAGCAATTCCTTCCCACCGCTTATTCTGCAGAACTGGTGCAGTTGCTGTGAGTATGCTGCAGGGCATCATCAGGTACATGCTCTTGGGTTTCCGGTTTTGGCCTGTGTGCTCGCGTGGCTGAGCAACCTGACTCTGATTTCAGATTCCACTTCTTAAGAAGGCTTGTGTTTGCATCCCTGCGCGGCCACGTATGCTAATGGTTTAAGCTGGCAACGTTTTGCAGGGATGAGTTTTGTTAAAGTTGAACAGAAAAAAAAGCAGTCATTTCCTCTAACCCGGCTGTGATGTGGCACAGCAGAAAACAACCAACGTGTCAGTGCCCATGTTTTCCCCTTCTGCTGTAGTTGTCACGATCCCCTCCAGCTCGAAAGGCCACCAGCATAATATGCGACTCAAAAACAGGCTGCGCCAATCTTTCGTATTCCAGACAATTTGCATTTTTCACTGTTTCTCTGAAAGTGAATGGAGATATTTATTTCCCTGTTTATGTGAAATTAGGTTCTACATTGAATCTGCTCGCAGTTGTCTGTTGTTGTTGCGAAAAGGAGGGAAATTACGATATGAAACTTGGTTACTTTTCCTAATTTCCTTAATTTCTGTCCTGATGAGAGAGGCTGGTGATTGGTCCTCTCGATCCGGTGGAGACATCAGCCCAATTGTTAACCTCATCTAATCGAGACTTTAACTGGTAATCTTCACTTTTCATGGTTCATTGTTAGTCAGTTCTGATTCATGTTACTTGAGCACTTTCCTGGAAATATTGGTGCACTAAGGCGCCAGTACGTTGAAAGCACCATTTGGAATTGCCTCGCTGCAATTTGTGTGAGCAGCTCATGACCCAAACGACTCGCTCTGCCTCACAGACAGCATTCATGAGTCCGTGTGTCTGAAAATAGGTTCTCTTTGTCAGTTCTGCTTCTGTTTATGATTTGTTAGTTTTTGGTTTCGCTGAAGAGCTGCGTGGGCAACATAATTTGTGAGCTATGTTCCGCAGCCAGAATCTCCCACTGAGAAGTTAGGAATGTGTCAAGAAGAATGGTCACTGGCAGCATAAGACCAGAAAAAAAATGATTCGTTGCTGGTATTAACCGAAGCAGCCAGTGGGAGTTATCTCAAATGGGAGAGTACTCTCTTTGCATGCGAGAGAATGCGGGGTTTCTAGCTGCATTCTCCATCCCCTTTTAGGGCGGCACCGTGGCTCAGTGGTTAGCACTGCTGCCTCATAGCACCAGTGTTCCATGTTTGATTCCTGTGCGTAGTTTGCACATTCTCCCTGCGTCTGCGTGGGTTTCTTCCCACACTGCAAAGATGTGCAGGGCAGGTGAATTTCACATGCTAATTTGCCCATTATGATCGGTGCATTAGTTGAGGGAAATTGGTCTGGGTGGGTTACTCTTTGTGGGGTCAGTGTGGACTAGTTGCGCGGAAGGGCCTGTTTCCATACTTTAGGGAATCTAATCTAACCATTTTCCAGAAAACTAGCCCAACGCACTGACCAAGTGATGAGTGCCTATTCAAACTGGTGATTGCCACTGCAGCATCTCAGAGGGGCTGAGCCCGTAAACAACGGCTCTATTTGCCAACTTTCACGTTTATTCTTTTTCAACATTCCTGTCAGTATAAAGATCCATATGCCTTTGAAATGTTGAGAGTGTATCAGACTCCACCACTAAATCTGACAATTCATTCCAAACACGCAAAACTTTCTGTGAACAAAAAATATCCTTCAGATCCCTTTTAAAGTTTACCACTCTCCCCTTAAACCTGTGTTTCCCTTGTTTTGAACTTGCCTGTCTTGGGAAGAAATATTCATTGACCATTTATACTCCCGTCTACCTCATATTTATATAAACCTCAGTAAGCGCATCCCTCAGCCCTCAAGCTCCAGGGAAAATTTTCACATCCTATTCAACTTTAAGCTACAATCCAAACACTGTAAGCCTTATAACATCCTCATACGTATTATCGAACTTGCGCCAAGTTCGCCAGTGAAAGTGCGTGTGTTAAAGTGCCTGAAGTGAGGCGATGCTGTAACACTCATCCTGAAAAACGTGGTTGCGGGGGTTTGTGTGGCAGCGAGGCAGATGTGTCGAAGGAGCTGTCTTTAAACTATTACCGAGATCCAGTAATTGATTTGAATTCCCACCACGACCAGAACCACAGGGGAAGTAGGGTACTCTGTTTTTCATGAAAGACCTATAAACATTGAGATGTCAGGATTTAATCCCATATTCGGCTTTTTATTTGACAGGAACTTTCACTAACTAAGGCAGAGGGACTGCCCAACTCAACGATTCAAAACTATGCATGCATTTACTTGACTATTCAACACAGCAACTCGGACTCATTTTTGTTTGTTTCACAGTTACTCGGAGAAAATTTAAAACAACCTCTGGTTATGCAGAAGATTTGAAAGCTGGATATTATCCACTGAAAATACACCGGAAGAGGCAATCTCTTATTGTTTTTGTTTTAAACTGATAACTTAGCCTGTTTAAACTGACAGGATAACGAAGATCTGTCCATCCTCTTGGGCACCTTTAACCGCGTTAATATCCGCAAAGGGAAACTCACACTAAGAGGAATGAGCTCATTGTAGTGAATTGTTAAGGCGTGGTGTGTGAGTCAGAGTGAATAGTGGTCAGTAAATACTGACACTGACATTGAACGTTGCAACGCCAGCTCCTCACTCACTTGCTGTCTCATGCCTCCCAGTCATCATTGCCTTTTATATTTTCCCCTCGTCCGTTCCACTTCACAACTTATTCCCGACTGCTTGCAAGTGTTCCCTTAGAAACTGCAGCTTTAGGAAACCTTTTATTGGGATAAAGTCTTTACTCAATGGGATGGGATGCACCGTCATGAGTTACTCCGCAGATCCCTGGATGTCCTCAGTAGCAAGGTACAGGTATGATGCCACGAGGCAAGGATTTAGACCTCGTGACATTCAAGGAACAGCGAGATATTTTCAACTGGGAAACGCGAGAACCTTGGAGGGGTAATTGCAGTGATAGCTTTCGCTTGTATTTGCTTCCAGACAGATGCTGATCGATCACTTAATTGTTCTGGCAGGATCCGTGTGTGTGTTCTGAGTGCAGCCAGGATTTATTTTCATTCGGACAATTCACAAGAAGAGAATTAAATCTTCACTTCCTGACTGGGAATTAAAGCCTGTTCTGCGCAATGTAAACTCAGACTCGTATGCAGGGATATCCATTGATACTGCAGTAGCATTTGGGAACTGACCTGTACAAACGCCTGTGCCTGCTCTTCACGTCATAATCGTCTTCTCAGCAGCGTTTCTCTCTCCAAGTTTCCAAGTGGGTTCATATTATCACCCTGGATTTCAATGTGAAACAGGCAATGCTGTGATAATCTGATGTTGTTCAGCAGATATACTGCAGCAAGTTAAGTAAAGACTGATGCTGACACGAGCTCGTTTTGAGCTGTGCTGATGTGTTGGCAGCAAGAAAGGCATCGTTCAACTCGCCTCATTCCGGGTGACGAGCTCGAAATGACCAATGGTTTCTTGCTGAATTAGTTCATGGTCTGGAATGTAAAAATCTTCAAATATGTAAGTACAGCGAAAGGTAACGGTTCACAGAGTGTGGAATTCCAAGTGAAACAGTGATGGTGATTATATTTGCTGATTTTTCACCTTGTGATTGCTGTTTCTATGATGTGAACGTTTACATTACCTATAGACAAACTGTCACAGCCAAACCTGGTCTTTGGGTCAGTGACAGAATTGGTAACACGCCTTATGCCGAGTTAGGGGATTGTCGGTTCGCATTTAAAATCGTGAGGATGCAGCATGTTAGTCCATTCCTGTTGTCTGTCAGGAACGGAAGGGGTTGGGTTTTCGAATTTACAGTTTCTTTCATCCACTTTCATTTCTAGCTCAGAGCAACGTCTCTCATTGTCTGTCGAACTGACTTTGGTTTAACCAAAAGCTGCATTTTAGCGGTTGAACTTGCATGTTGGAGCGGACAGCTGAAGTGAAGCACAAGGAGCTGGTCAAATCCTGAGAACTCTGCCACTCTTGTGTGTCTCTTTCTGTGGAAGACACGACGTGGGTAATAACACAATGTGACTATATCAAACTTCAATCGCATTGTTGTGTCATCTAAGATCAAAGTGAGAACCTCACTGCAATTTGCACTGGAAACATCAAAACACATAAGGTTATGGACCAAAGCTGGAAACTGGGAATAGAATAGATGAATGTCTTTAAACCAGACTGCACCATGGGCCAAATGGGCTTTTCCATTCTGCAAAACGTGAAGACGAGTAGAAAACAATCTGCAGTGTAACTGATCAGGAATGAAAGGGAAAAGCCATTTCATTGAGAATAAGTGCAAGAGCGTCTGTCTTCATTCAGTGTAATGTCGTAGGTAGGATTTGGAACTAGAACTGCCATGACATTAGTTCTATTTTCGGACAGGGAATGAATGTTTTATTGTGCAAATATATCGTGGTACCAGTACTTCTGACCACTGGTCCGATCCTGGTGATGCTTGATTTTGTGCCAGGTTATCAAAAATCGAAAAGATGCAGGTTTTGGAAATCTGAACTAAAAACGAGAATTGATAGAGAAACCCGCTGCGCCTGGCAATATCTGCAGAGAGAAACAGATTTTTTTAGAGCGACAGAAGCAGGTTAGTTATTGATTTCTAGATTACACTGTTGGGAAAATGATAATCTTACCTGTCGTATCAGGACATTTATCAAAATCACACTTGAGCTTACAAACGTCGAATTTACAATCTTAAAACGACTTAATCAGTTGTCATGCTACTTTCATTTACATGAGCTGGTGGAAGTCTATGTCTTAATGGCTACATTTCCTTTTGCTTTCTGTTAACAGTCACGTCGAATGGAGAATTGTTTCTTTCAGTGTCTACCTCAATATGTGTGTCTGTTTTTCTATATTTCTCTCTGTATCCTCCTGGGCATTTTTGACATTCTCCGACACTCTAGCTGTCCATATCCCTCATTTCTCATTTCTGCTCTTTAAAAAGCCTGACATTCAGAGAGAGTTTGAGATTCGAACTGCTGAGAGGCTTTCTGATGCCTGGCTGGAATCGGTCGAAGTAGTCTCACATTCTCTGGATAATGCGTCTGTCACTTCGACCTGAGGCAAGGAGACATTTCTTCCTCAAAATCTAAAGACCCTTTCGAAGGTAAAGTTGAATTCCTTATCCAACAGAAAAAGAGAGTAATTACAGGATAGCTGAAGAAGAACAAGGATGCATTTACTGTTGGTGTACAACGAATAAATGGTGACAGCAGAGAATGAGGGTGATCATATCGTGGTGTCAGTGCCATTACCACAACATTTCCCGGGAATTCTGCAGTGTCTCCTGCCTCACCACTTAATTTCCACCAACCTGGGAATGAAGGAATGAGAAGAGGATGAGAAGCAGAAGTGCTTGTGGAACTGCGGGAAGAATCTCCAGGTTAAAATAAAAGTTAAAATGAACAACATACACTACTGGATTTAAACGAGGAAAGTGGAACAGGAACGCGAAATCAGAACATACCGAAATTCAAACAGGATACTGAGTTTCTCAATCAGCAACACAATACTTGCGAGAAATAACGAGCTTTCAATACAATGAGCAGGCACCAGTGTGATGGGAGGTGCTACACCAGCTGAGCCACGGCGCCACGTTAAAAGCCAGATTTCTCGTCCATATGTGCAGTTCCTAAACCACCTGACCACAGGAATTCGAAAATGCGTTTTCTGTATTAGCGTTGCTCAGTATGAATGGCAATCAAACTCTACTTGTGCAAAAACGGATATTTCAATGCTGAGCATGCCCCACTGAAAACGCACAGAAAAAGACAGTATCCTCTTGCATTGGCAACCAACAGATAGTTTCAGCAGTTTAAACTGACAGGATAAAGAGGATGTGTTCATCTTCTCTCGTGTCCCATTAACCACGTTAATACACACGCAGGGATTTTCAAACCAAGATGAACAGGCTCATTGTTGTGAATTGACAGCAGTGGTGTGTGAGTCATTGCGAACAGTGAGCAATAAATGCTGAACCAATAGCACTGACACTGAGCCTTGCACCATCAGCTCCACACTCACATCTTGTGTCATGTCTCCAAGGCATCAGTGCATTTGACTTTAATTATTTTACCCTGCACCTCTCCTCAAGTTATTCCCGTCCGCTTGCAGTGTCGAATTCGAACGTGAAATTCTTAAAAAATGCATTTCTGGGACACAGTTGTCTTTCAATGAGATAAGATTCACTGCCCATCCCGAATTATTCCAAAGATGCAGGGGACGAATTACTTTTGTTAACTCCTCAAATCCTTAGTATGGAGATACTGAGAAGAAACCGCTAGAGATGGAATTCCTGGATTGCGGAAAGCAGACGACCCCAAACTGCTAACGTAACACACCCAGGGAAGAGCAGATGGACCCCACTCTGTCAATGTAACTCAACCAGGGGACAGAAGTCTGACATCACACGATCAATGTAACTCAACGAGGAAATTATGTCCTGACCGCACTCTGTTAATGTAACTCACCCAGGTAAGAGTAGATTGACGCCACTCTGTCAATGTTAGTCATCCAGGGAAGAGCAGACTGACCCAACACTTTATATGTAAATCACCCAGCAAATGGCTGACTGACACCACTCAGCCAGTATAATTACCCAAGAAAGAGCAGACTGATGCCACTCTGACAACGTAACTCACTCAGAGAAGAGCAGGCTGTACCCATTCTGTCTCTGTCACTCATCCAGGATAGAGCAGGCTGATCTGATTATGTCAATGAAACACAAGCAGGGAGACGAGCCTGACTCTGTCAAAGTAACTGACTCAGAGAAGAGAAGACTTATTCCATTCTGTCTATGTGAATCATCCAGCGAAGACAGTAATGAAACCACACTTGCTGTTAAATTCAGACAGATAAGAGCAGACTGTCACGACTCTGAGAAAGTAACACGCCCATGGAGGAGAGACTGACACCACTGTCTTAACGTAGCTCACCCAGGGAAGAGCAGACTGAGTGCACTCTGTGATATTACTCACTCAGAAAGGAGCAGACTGACCCCATTCTGTTAAAATGACGCTCCCAGGGAAGAGCAGATGAAGTCCAATCTGTCAATGTGACTCAACCAGGGAAGAGCACTCTGACCTCACGCCATCACTTTAACACAACTAGGAAATTGCAGACTGACCGCATTCTGTCAATGCAACTCACCCAGGAAAGAGCAGACTGACGCCAATCTGTCAATGCAACTCACTCAAGGAAGAGTAGACTGATCCCACACTATCCAAATAACTCACTCCGTGAAAAGCAGACTGACGCCACTCTGTCAATGTAACTCGCACAGGAAATAGTAGACTGACGCCACTCTGTCAATGTAACTCACTGAGGGAAGAGCAAACTGACGCCACTCAGTCAGTGTTACTCACCCAAGGAAGGGCAGACTGACCCACACTCTCAGTGTAACTCAGCAGACTGATCCCACACGGTCAATATAAGTCATTCACTGAAGAGCAGTCTGACCCCACTATATAAATGTAATTCACTCAGGGAAGAGCAGACTGATCCCATTCTGTCTATGACACTCACCCAATGAATGAACAATAACCCCACTCTACCAATGTAACTCGCTAGGGAAGAGCAGACGGAACCCAGACTGTCAACATAAATTATCGAGGGAAGAGAATACTGACCCCGCTCTTGCTGTTTCACTCAGGCAGGAAAGAGCAGACTGTCACCACTCTGTGAAAGACATTCACCCAGGGAAGGGCAGACTGGCCCTACTGTATCTGCGTGACTGACACAGGTAAGAGCAACTAACCCAACTCTGTCAATGTATCTCCCTCAGGGAAGAATACCCTGACCCCTCTCTGTCCATGTAGCTCACCCAGGAAACAGCAGACTAACCCCACTCTGTCTATTTAAGTTCAGAAAAATCCTCTGAAATACGTCCTATCCAGACACTCTCCACATCACTGTCTCTGTTACCGTGTGCATTCAATGGCGATTCCAAATAACATGCAAATGGTTAGAATGTGGCAGCAAACCAGAGCAACCACACAGAAATTGGGCGAATGTGCAAACTTCCATCAGGCTGTCATCTAAGCCTGTAATGGAAAGCAAACCCGACACAGTCGTGATTATAAAATGGCAGAACAGAAACCTCGCAAAAAGAATTGCGTCCCCGTGTGTTGCAACGATTCTGAGTATTAATTAAGCCCCCCTCACTGTAGTTAGTTTCCATTTTCATCACTGCCAACCTTCTTCAAAGCAAAGCACGCACTTGCTTTTTTCAGACTTCCTATATCCCGCTTTCATCCCGCTTTTTACCTGATCATATTTCTGACTTTACAAACTACGTCATAACAGGTTGACAACTGCAGAATGAGCTTTGTTCCATTCTCCACTGATGTTGATAGTAGTAATCCGGCATATTCGAGTAGGACTTGATGCGCTTGCGGGTGGAGTATTCGCGGCATTTTGGCTTCATTTTTTCATTTTCAGTCTACTATTTCGAGTTCATTGCGCAGACTTCTGAAGAAGACTTTTTGGAGTCGAAATGGTAACTGTGTTTTCTCTCGAAAGACAGACGTAGCTTTATTTCTGTTCTCTTAGAAATTGATCTTCTTCTGATCTTTGCAAGTGAAATAGGGTGCATTACTATTGCTCGGTTTGAGTTTCAAAATCAAGAGAAACATGAAGGAGAGAATATCAAAGAACACA
This sequence comes from Chiloscyllium plagiosum, assembly GCF_037043375.1. Lineage (NCBI taxonomy): Eukaryota > Metazoa > Chordata > Chondrichthyes > Orectolobiformes > Hemiscylliidae > Chiloscyllium > Chiloscyllium plagiosum. The sequence continues at coordinate 78,967 of NW_028270292.1, read as the reverse complement.
AAGTTCTGAGTTGTTAACATAATTTTTGCAGCAATGGTAGACATGAAGGTCAAATTAAGATAACGGTTCAAGAACATTTAGTCTGTGGAAGTGGTATGTGACTTTAGTTCCAAATATATGTTTCCGTTCTTCCAGGACATCTTTTTGACTCCCAGAAAACATTGATTGTTTTCTGTATTCACTTTGTTTCGCGACATCTGTCTTCTGGTCGACCAGGGACAACTTGAATTTGCTTCTGCATTGAATAAGATTTTGCTCTTTCTTTCGAGAAGGAAACCTGTGCATTACCTACCACTTATCATGTGATGGCTAAGAAGTTCAAAATGAATTATGGTTTATGGATCGTGAGCAAGAATGAAGTGATCAACTTGCGAACAGATGTCACCACGCCCTATTCCTACATCGGGCCTGAACGGTCCATTGGCAGAGTCTGCAGACAGAAAATGTCGAAGTGACGAGTCCTTTGTTCAGTTTGATTTGATACCAATGGTAGTGCTGTTTTGGTGCAGAAATGTGTCAACATCTCTGACGTTAGGGTCAATATTTAAGTCACATCTACTCCATGGAGTGTCTTCTCATATCGGAACATGCTGACATGAAATCATCTAACTCTGAGAGCAAAGGTTTTTTCATTAAACTGGGAGTATGTTTAACTAAGCAATTCAGACAGCCAGGATGAATACTTGGCATTTGGTTCTTCAAGCTGAGCTCTCCACACCAACTCCAACGAAGGCCGTGGATAAGATCCCCATGGATTATTTTGGTCAATTTTAGCCTCAACAACAACCTATTGTTCTGAACAATGCGACATCACAAGCAGAGGGCTAAGTCTGATTTTCATCGTTAATTTTCAATTTAAATTCTTAGTGTACATTTTCTTTCGAATGTGGACAGCAGAAGACCGTTAACAATCCATTTCTAATATTTCCAGAAAATTCTACTCCGCTGATATCGCCTTGCCTTTTCACATCGCAAGCCAGGAACCTGGATCAGTCGAGTTCCTTTACACACATGGAGTTGCTTTTTTCTAATTCATTGACTGCTGATATAATAGATTATTGGCCTTGAGAGTCAGCTGTAAATTAGGTTGAACTTTCTCAGCTTGACTTTCAACTGATCCTTAAAAAAAATTCATCACCTGCAGGTAAGTGTATTGCATTGCTTCGTGTTTTGCTGAATTCCACCCCCCGAACATCCAAATTTCACGACAGTTCGACAAATGTGTTGACACTGATTCGTGTTGGAAGTTGGTGGCTTTTTTTGTCTCGACATATAATTTATACAAATAGATGACTGGGTCAGTCTTGAAATTACTTCGGATTCTTCACAGTTGAAAATTTACTTTCGATTGAATGCAAAGCTCAAGCTCCACGAAATCCAAATCCTGCTAAGGAATTAATGACTTTTAAAAGATTCTACGCTGTGAACAGGATTCGAACCTGCGCAGGGAGACCCCATTGAATTTCAAATCCAACGCCTTAACCGCTCGGCCATCACAGCCACGGTGAACTACCCAGTTTTCATAGTAAAACAACTGAATTCATGAAATATGTAATTCGTTGGAAGAATAAATTGGCAAGACCCAAAGATTTCGCCAAATCCTTTGCAGAGACCCAGACGAACGTTACCTTAGCAGATTGACATGCTTTCACCACAACCTAGATTCTGACACAGCTGAAGTTGCGGGAATGATTCTTCGTCGAAGTTTAGAGTCACGGATGTACACCACACGAAGAGAGGATCATTGTCTCACTGCTTACGATCGATTTTGACTCAATTGCTCATCATCTGGTGCCAAAGTCGATATGCTGTTCTGTTTTAATATTCATCGAAATATGGTATTAGAAAAATTGATGCTAAGTCCATAAACACTAGCTACATTCGTAAAAAAAATATCGGAATTAGAAAGAATGCAGAACCAATTTACAGGAATGGATCCAGCAACTCATCCGTAAGTTCTGACATCAGGTAATGAACTTGTGAGCACAAGAGAGGAAGATTAACAGAAGATTTGGAACTTGAAATCGTCTTGACGGAATTATTTGCAAATTTTTGCGGTTGATCTAGAGTCATCAAGTCCTTGAACAATATAACACAGAAAGTGGCCCTTCTTTCAAACTTGACCATGGTGGACAGATATCCTAAATTAATAGGTCCCATTTGCCAAAATTTTGGCCCACATCCCTCTAAACCTTGTTACTCATATATCCATCCAGATGCCATTCAATGTTACAGTTGTACCAGTCTCCACCAATTTCTCTGGCAGCTAATTCTGGACACGTCTGAAAAAGTTGCCCCTGACGTCCCTTTTAAATCCTTACCCACTAATTTTAAACCGATGTTTTCTAAATTTCGACTTCCTCACTAGCCGGAAAACACCTTGACGAGTCAACCTATCCATGTCCCTCAAGATTTAATAAATAGCAACGATTTGACTTTATCATACTTGTCAGGAGGGACATGTGTGGAGATTATTTGTCGAAGGTTTGAAGTAGAAAGTCTGATGTACAGATTTTTAGAAATGCATCTTGGGGAAGTTTTTAATAAGTCATTGAAGTCTAGTAGCAGTTGTAGAAGTCTGTTGTGAAAGCTGCAGAAGGATTTCAGGGTACGAGAACGAAGGATTATTTCCAATGTATGGTGGCTCAGTTCGACCGCACTTGGACTACAGTATGAGGAATTATAATCCTCAATTTAAGAAACATACTAATGCCATATGAGGAATACCACGAATGGTGATTAGCCTTGATATCATGGATGAACGTTAGTCCTCTGATTTGAAATTGGGCAAATCCCGCCATTTTTTAACAGTTTCAAAACAAGAGATGTAATCTTATTGAGAGTTGCAAAATATTTGAAGAGATAAACAGGATGGTGCAATTAAATTTTGTTCCCTCAATGGTGAATCTAGAAGCAGGAAAGGACAATTTTAAAATGAAGCATTGTGATTTATGACCAGGATGAGAACTATTGATTTTTGTCTTAGCCTTGAGAAGTCTCGCTGTTCAGCACTACAGTGAGCCTTGAATATTTGGTCTTTGAATGCATCACTATCAGCCTGACCCGACGACATTTACTGCATCACTGTAGACCTGAGGGGTTCACACTTACCGCCTTAATATCAGCGTGAACCCCTCAAACTTACTGCATCACTATCCATCTGGCGCCCTCACATTTACTGCGCCACTTTCACTTCGAGACCCTCATTTTGACTGCATCACTATCAGCCTGACTGCCAAACACTTACTTTGCCACTATCAGTCACGCCCTTACACTTCTAATGTTACTATCACCCCGACTCCTTACACTTACTGTGTCACTATCAGCCTGACTCCATCACACTTATAGTATCAGACTGATGCCTCACACTTACCGTGTCACTACAACACTGCCTCCTCAAACTTGCTATGTCACTATCTCCTTGACCCTCTCACATTTACTGCGCCACAATCACACTGACCACCTACAGCTTGACTATGAGATTCAACACTCACACTTACTGCGTCACTACCAGCCTAACTCACTCACACTTATCACTTGACAGTCAGCATTACTCTCTCAAATTTATTTCATCACTATTAGGCTGAGGCACTCACACTGACAGCGTCACTAACAGCCTGACACCCTCATGCTTACTGCGTTGGTATCTCTCTGATCCCCTCAAAATTACTGCGTCACAACCACTCTGATCCACTCATACTTAATGCGTCACTATCCCTCTGGCACCCTCATACTTCCTGCATCACTCACTCCCTGACACATGCGCGCCTACTACATCCCTATCAGCCAAACCCCACTCACTAACGGCGTCACTCTCTCTCTAACCTGCTCACACCTTGACACTCTCTCACTTCGTGCATCAATATCAGCCTGACTCCCTCATGCTGACTGCATCACTACCAGCCTGATCCCTTCAAATCTGAAAATGTGTTGCTGGTAAAGCACAGCAGGTCATTCAGCATCCAAGGAATCGACGTTTCGGGCATAAGCCCTTCATCAGGATCCCTTCAAATGTACTGTGTCACTATCAGACTGACCCACTCATACTTACAGCATCACTATCACCTTGACCCCCAAACTTAGTGCGTCCAGATCACCCTGAACCTTTCACTCTTCTTGCGTCACCTTCAGCCAGACCCTGCACACTATCACTCTGACCTCCTCATACTTGCTGCATCACTATAACTCTATCCCACTCACACCGTGTGTGTCACTATCACGCTGACAACGCATACTCACTGCACACTATTATCCTGACTCCATCACAATTAGCATATCATTATCAGCCTGACCCCTTACACTTACTGTGTCACTATCAACCTGTCCCCTCAAATTTCCTGTGTCACTCTCAATCTGACACCCTCAAAGTGTCTGCGTCACAGTCACCCTGAACATGTCACACTTACCGCATGGGTGTCTACCTGAAACCTCACACTTATTGCGTCACTATCATCCTGAGCGGCTCACACTTACTTCGTCACTAGCACACTAACACTCTCACCTTTACTGCGTCACGATCGGCCTGACACTTCACACGTACTGCATCACTATTAGCCTGATCCGCTCACACATTTTGCGTCACGACTACCCTGACCCCTCACAATTGCTGTGTCGCTATCAGCCTGAGCCCCTCACTATCACGCTGACCAAGCTCACAATTACAGCATCACTATCAACCTGACCCCCTCACACGTTCTCTGTCATTATCACCCTGACACTCTCACACCTAATGCGTCACTGTCACACTGAGACACTCACATTTTCTGCGTCGTTATCAGCCGGACCCACGGGCACACAGCGTCACTATCAACCTGGCCCCTCACACTTGCATGCCTCAATATCAGCGTGAACCCCTCACACTTATTGCATCACTGTCTATCTGCCATCCTCATACTTAATGCACCAGTTTCACCTTGACATCCTCATTTTTACTGCATCACCATCAGTCTGACAGCCACACACATATTGCATCACTATCAGTGACGCCCTCGCACTTCCTATGTTAATCTCACCCTCAGTCCTAAAACCTACCGCGTCACTATCAGCCTGACTCCATCACACTTTTTGTGTCAGTGTCAGACTGACGCCTCACGCTTACCATGTTACTAAACTCTGCCCCATCACACTGACTGCGTCACTATCACCCTGACCCACTCACACTTTTTGTATCAGTTTCAGTCTGACGCCTCGCAATTACTGTGTAACTAAAACTCCTCCCCGTCACACTGACTGTGTCACTATCACCCTGACCCCTTCATACTTACTGCATCAATATCAGTCTGACCCCTCAGACTTACTGCGTCACTCTCACTCTGATCCTCTCTAATTTCTGCGTCACTCTCACCCTGACCTCCTCACATTTACTGCATCACTATCACCCTGACCCACTCACACAGTCTTTGCCATTTTCACCTTGCTGGCCTTATTTTTACTGCGTCACCATCAGCCTAACTGCCACACACTTATTGCGTCACATTCAGTCACGCCCTCACACTTCCCATGTTACTATCACCCTGAATCCTTACACTTATTGTGTCACTATCAGTCTGACCTCTCACACTTACTGTATCACTATCAGCCTGACTCCATCACATTTATTGTGTCAGTATCAGACTGACGCCTCACTTATCTTGTCACTAAAACAATGCCCCGTCACATTGACTGTGTCACTATCAGCCTGACCCCTTCACACTTACTGCTTCACTATCACAATGCTCCTCTCTCATTTACGACGTCATTTACACCCTGACACCCCACATTTGCTGCAGCACTATCACACTGAGGGCCTTACACTTAGTGTCACTGTCATCCTGACCCCTTACACTTACTGCGTCATTATCACACTGGTATCTCACACCCACTGTGGTACTATCATTCTGAACCGCTTACACCTATTGCGTCACTATCACTTTGACCCCAACACACTAACTGCATCAATATCAGCCTGACCATCTCACGCATACTGCGCCACTACCCGGCTGACTCCCTCACATATACTGCATCACTATCAGACTTACCCACGCATGCTTACTGCGTCAATATCACCCTGACTCCCCACTCTTACTGCGTCAAGATCCTTGTGCTCCCATACACTTACAGCGTAACTATCATCCTGACAATGTAACATTACTGCGTCAAGATCAGCATGATCCCCTCAAACGTAATGCGTCACTATCAGCTTCAACACTCACATTTACTGCGTCACTTCTAGCACTACCCCTGCACACTTACTACATCCCGATCCGCCTTAGCCTCTCGCATTTACTTCATCACTATCAGCCGGAGACACTCACACTTACAGCTTTACTACAACCTGGCCCTGTGAGTGCATCTACATCACTGTCACCCAGACCCCTTGCCCATACTGCGTCACTATAAGCCTGGCCCCTCAAATGTTCTGCGTCACTATCACACTGACATCTCACACTCACTGCGTCACTATCACCCCGACCCCTCACAATTACTGCATCACTACAACCTGACCCCCTGAAAGCATCTGCGTCACTGTCACCTTGACCCCATCATACTTGCCATGTCACCATCACAATGACACATTCACACAGTCTGCTTCACTGTCATTCTGACACCTCACACTCACTGGATCACTACCATCCTCCCCCTCATACTCACCTGTCACTATCATCCAGAGCCGCTCACTCTTATTGCGTTCCTATCACTCTGCTCCCAACACACTTACTGCGTCACTATCAGCCTGACACTCGCACACTTCCCGCATCACGATCAGCCTGACCCCTCACAATTTCACCGTGTCTATCAGTCTGACTCCTCACATTTCCTGCATCACTATCACCCTGTCACTTAACACTTAATGGACAGTTTTAGCCTGACGCCCTCAACTTACTGCATCAATATCATTCTGAACACTCACACTTACTCCGTCACCATCACGCTGACCCCATCACACTCACTGCGTCACTATCCCCCTGTCCCCTCTCACTTCCTGCATTAGGATCACTCTGACTCACGACACTTACTGCATCACTAGCAGCCTGACCCCTCACACATACTGTGACACTATCAGCCTGACCCCACTACACTTGCTGCGTCTCTCTCAGCCTGACCCCCTCACACCTACTGCTTCACTATCAGACTGTCCCCTCACACTTACCGCATCCATAACAGCCTGACACCTCACACTTACTGCGTCACTATTCGCCAACACCTCACTTTTATTGGCCACTATCAGCCTGACGCTCTCAACTTGCTGTGTCACTACCAGCCTGAACGCACACACTTACTCCCTCACTATCACCCTGACTGTCTCACACTCACTGCGTCAGTCTCTGCCTGACCCCATCACACTTACTGCTTCACTATCATTCTGTCCCCTCCCACTTTATGCGTCAGGATCAGCCTGACACAGTAACATTTACTGCATCACTACCAGCCTGATCTCCTTCCAATTACTGCGTCACTATCAGCCTGACAACTCACTCTTACTGCGTCACTGTCTCACTGACCCCTCACACGAAGTGCTTCACTATCATCCTGACCACCTCACACTTACTGCGTCACTACCGGTCTGATCCCTCAGACTGACTGCATCATTATCACTCTGACCCCCCTCACTGCGCAACTATCGGCCTGATCCACTCACACATCTGCGTCACTACCACGCTGACGCCTCACCCTCATTGTGTTACTATCATCCTCACTCCATCACACTTATTGAGTCACTGGCAGCCTGATCCCCTGTAATGGAAAATGATCATTTATTGTGAAATCTGTGAAAGCATGGTTGAAACAAAGAAGTATGGACCTAACTTTGCAAAAAGACAGAAAAAATGTAAAGTTCAACCTATTTTACAGCTGACTCTCAAGGCCAATAATCTATTATATCAGCAGTCTCTGAATTAGAAAAAGCAACTCCATGTGTGGAAAGGAACTCAACTGATCCAGGTTCCTGGCTTGAGGTGTGATAAGACAAGGCGATATATAGTATAAAGGGAATATGTGAAAACCGTCAGGCGTCCATTTTATGAGGCGTCTTGTAAATGTGTCGGGTCCACTCTGCAAATTTCAAAAATAAACGTTTTCTTTGCTCTTGGTAGCATTTGTGTTGAGTCGATTGAAATTCTACGGCAGTAAACTAGGGGGCTCGCCTGGGACCCTGCGACTGGGTAAGATTTTGAAGATTCCCAGGAGGTGTACGCGCCACTGCCTTGAAGGTCTTTCACTTCATCTCCAGTGCTGAATTGGCCCCTTTGCGTGAGAGGACTGGGAATAAGTGGATCGCCCCAGAGTCGCGTTCCGTATCGAATAGGGTCGGGGTAAGAGTTGTGGCTAAAGTAATCCGACATAGAGACTCGTTCGAAGAGAATAAATGAACCAGGAAGAGGGACCAGTGAACTCTCGAGCGGTATTCGAGTAAAGCTCAAGGGAAAGGATTGCCGTCTCTCGAGAGTTTAAGAGACAGCAAGATTAACGGTGGTTTGAGATTTGGAGCCACCATGGGCAGCGTTGGAGTCGCCAAAGCTGTACCGATTACGTGGGTTCTTGGTTTGTGAAAACCAAGGCAATGAGGCGGTGGCGTCCAATGAGAGGGGACCCCCGGAGGTAAAAACAAGTTATATTGGCAAAGAGAAGATTATGGCATCATGAGAGAGAGAGAGAGAGAGAGAGAGAGAGCGAGAGAGAGAGAGAGAGAGGGAGCGAGAGAGATCCAGGCAGAGAGACCGACAGAGAGAGATGAACACTTTTCCAATATCCATGAAAATCGGCTCCAGCAAGAGCGAACGAAAAGAGGGTCGACAGACAACTCGGAATGGTCAAGAAAATATACAATATATGTTAAATAATTATGGCCCAGTTTCTGTAAAGCAGTTAAAAATGTAAATCAAGGATTGTGTTTTTCTGGAGGAAGGAAGCTTTAGTAACATGCAGTTGCAAACGTTGAGGTCACCGTTGGAGGAGAGAGAGAGAGAGAAGGAGAAACGGAAGGGTAAAATAGAACCTATGAATTGGAGTGCTTATAACATGTTGAAGGCTGAGCCTGATTTCAGGGAAAGAAAATCTCGAATAAAAGATAGATCAAGTACAGGTACAAACACCAGCGCACATGCACACACACACGGAAAACAACCTAATGAAGCTGTACAGTGTCTTAAGACTGGATCAGATCCTGACCTTAATGGGTGCCCTCGAAGAGCTATAGCCCCCCTACGAGATCCACTTCGCGAAGATTCCAAGGCAACGGTCGCCGCCTCAGGTTTTGCTGAATAACCAATAGCATATCGTACCCACAATCAATTGAAAAGAATCCCTAAAGAAGTCGAGACAATGTCCCAGTACCTTAAGCACCTCACGAAAGTCGATAACGTCTATTGTGGACTGATACAACCCAAGGACATAACGACGGCAGAGATCACACCGTTTGAGGCACGCCTGAGGAGCAGCTTCATCAATGGAATGAAGTACGAAACAACAAAATAGGTAACAATATACGTGTATTACCTGGGACACGGGAAAGCTGAATTAGATAGAACAATACGTGATACATGCTGAAAAATTGCTGGCTCAAGAGAACCATAGCTGGAAATTAAAGATGGAACAGCAATCACATAAACCTCAGCTTATTATGATGCAAATGGTCGTTCAGTCGTTTGAGGGAGGAACTGCGGGAAAAGAGAGAGGCACAGGTGGAGTTCACAAAAGAGGAAGGGATCGCGGAAGTGCGCTTGCAGCGATAGATCAGGCTCGTGCTTTGTTTGCGGAGCAATGGACCACTGGTCGAAACTGTGCCCGCACAGACAGCCTCAATCGGTCCTGGAGGCTGGACAGCATGGTGACGTACAGGGGACGACTGAGGTTGAGGTGGGCAGGTCACCAAGGTACAGGTAAACCTCTTTCCTTTATACTTGGCAACGAAGAATCCCTTATGATAATCACTTCTACTAACCTAACGGGCACTGAGATGTGTCCCAACTCTATATTGAGCATTGAGATTGCGAAGTGTGGACAATATGTTCAATATAACAATGATGCGTATATGTCGATGCCTACCTCTATGTTTTTGTGGAAGGTACACCAGTTACCTTTTTGGTAGATACATGGCCAGCACATTCACTCCTCAAATCAAGACAGTTCAGAGAGTTGACGACAATAAAGATGAGTGGAATGTTCCTGAACTCAATGGAGGCATCAGGCGTCGTGATAAGAGAGAGTTTTACCGCACCCATATTGTGTGAAATCAGTAATGTGTAAAAATTCTAATTCTCAATTTTGTTAGCAGAATTCTGTCCTTTACATGTGATGGCTCGGGATCTCATAGTGAGACTGGGGTTGTATTTGCTCAGTACTCCGACGGGTTTGCAGGTTAATTCAAAGGGAAAATTCACAAGTGTAAACTGTAAAATTCAACTCACGATCTCTGGTGTATGTCTATGAGTGGCGATTAAGCCAGAGAGCAATGAGTTCAGTGAGCAATTCACTCGCCCTGGAAGCATGTTAATCCTATTAACACCGATTTTTTTTGCGGGAATATGCTGGACTGCACGGCACACATACACCACGATGGCCCTGAGGAACCATAAGACAAGTATTGGTTCAGGAGATTGGTTAAACCAGGTCAGTTGTTATTGTGTGAATTTTATTGAAGGGATGGCAGATGTACAGTCAGTGTGAACTTATGCAAAGTACCTGTCACGGCAAGTAAACTCTATATGTTTGAATTGGAAGGCTATGCTCCTGACGTGTCACTGACGAAGGTATCCAGTGACTGGTGGCAGGATTTGGGGCCATGGGTACTAAAGGATTAAAGAAAGAAATGTTGGGTGTTCTGGGACAATGTGGGTATGTGGTTCAATGCAGATGTGCGGACATATAGGAAAAAAATTAATTTGTTTAGCTCAGGCAATAGAACAGTCGAGGTAACCCCCGCTAGCCCTGAAGAGCCTGGAAGGCTGGCCTGGCGTTTCCCTAAGATAAACGTCTCAGACCCAAGATTAATAACGGTCCCTACTGAATTATGGGTAAAAGGCAAACATGATGTGAGGCTTACACGAGGTTGTGAACTAATACGAGTAACCATAAAGTCGGAGTATCGACCTTGCAGGGCACAATACCCGTTAAAACGCAAGGCCATGGACATAGTTACTCCAGTCTTTCAATGCTTCCCAAAGGCTAGAGAGATAATCCCCTGTGTAAACTCACCGATGAGAACTCCCATTTTTCTGATCAAAAAGGCAAAAATTCCAAGTGAACCGGAAGAATGCGAATTTGTTCAAGACCTGCAGGCAGTCAATAACCGTGTTGTCCCGCGCGCATCAAATATTCCGAAACCCGATACTGTATTAGTTCAATTTCGACCGGACAGTAAATGGTTCCCTGCTGTGGATTTGGCAAATACATTCTTTAGTGTAACGGTGCATCCAGGTAGTCAATTCTGGTTCGCTTTTTCATTCAAAGGGAAATCTTATGAGTTCACACGACTTTGTCAATGTTACTGTGAGTCACCCACCATATATAATGAGGCTCTACGCAGGAGTCTGGAGACTCTTGTTTTAACCCCTGGGTCTGTAGACGATTGCTTAACAGTGGCACCGACAGAGGAACAATGTGAGAAGGATTCCTTTGCATTGCACGAGGGAAGGGCACAAAGCCAGTCTCGCAAAGCTTCGATTTATGCAATAATAGGTGAAGTTCTTCAGTCACTTAATATCTGAACAAGGGAAGGCCATTGATGAAGACAGAGTGCAAGTAATTCAGCAAATTCCAAGGCCTCACATGAAGAAACAATTGCTGTCCTTTTTGGGCATACGCTCCTACTGAAGAACGTTTATCCCACATTACACAAATCTTGAGGCGCCCTGAAGTAACATGGCCCATGGAAAAGGGTAGCAGAACCAAGGTCCGTTGCAATGGATCCCAGCGGCCGAGTTGAGTTGAAAAAGACGTGTCAAAGTGTACCTACACTGGGGATTCCGAATCCAAACAAGCCTTCTGTCAAACGGTAGATGAGAAACATGGCTGCATGACATCTGTGTTGTTGCAGGATCATGGGAGAAAATTCAGGCTGGCAGCTTATTTTTCGGCTAAGCTAGACCTCGTAGCGGCAGGATTGCGTAAATGCCTGCGAGCTGTGGTTGCAGCTGAAAAGGCTGTTGCAGTGTCCAGGGATATAATCGGCTATGGCGACTTAACCAAACTGATCGCACATGCAGTATCCTTACTGCTTTCCGAGCAAAAGACAGCACATACGTCGGCAGCACGTTGACTCAGATACAATACTGTGTTATTGGAGAAGCCTAACATTGCAATAAAACAATGTAACGTTCTTAATGCTGCTAATCCTCTCACGAGAGAAGGAGATGGAGACCCACATGATTGTATCGATGTAATTAATGAAATGTGCTGCCTAGACAAGACTTGCAGAATTCACCACTTCAGAATCTAAATATGGCGTTTTTTTTTTTGTGGATGGGTCAGCATTCAGGAGCAAGGAGATTGGCCAGAATTTTATTGGGCATGCTGTAGTAACTACCCATGAGGTATTCAAAGCGGGATCACTCGCTTCTCAACTGTCAGCGCAAGCAGCGGAGCTGATTGCCTTGACTGAGGCATGTAAATTGGCTAAGGGAAACACAGTGAATATTTAACCGATAGTAGATACGCATTCGGAGTTGCACATGATGTTGGAACCCTGCGGAAGTACAGGGACTTCTTTACCATCACCAGAAAACCTATCACACACCGTGATCAGATTTCTGACCTCTTGGAAGCGGTCGTATTGCCTAAATCAATCGCTGTGTGTAAATATGATCCCCACACGCAAAATAACGATTCCGTTTCTCAAGGAAATGCAAGGGCAGTCTCAGCGGCAAGGACGGCAGCCCAGCAGCCGGTAAATGATCAGTTTGACATGGGAATGACAAAAATCCTTACCCAAACAGCAGACGTACGGGAGTCACAGTCGAAGTCCAGGCTTGAAGACACGTTTGAGTGGGAAAAAGCAGAGTGCAGTTTGAGGTAAGGGGTATGGTGTGGCCGCAATGTTAAACCTATTCTACCACGGTCATTATTTCCAATCTATGCCAAACTGACACACGGTAAGGAACATGTGTCAAAAGAGGAGAGATATGACAGCATTTCTGCACAGTGGTACACTGAGGGATTTACTCATTACTTCCAGAAATATTGCGAACGATGTGTTATCTGTGCCACAATAATGTGGGGAGGGGAATACAGATGAGTCATGTAACACTTCCGAAACCCCAAAAACAATTTGAACATTTACAACTGGATTTTACCGAACTAACACCCTGCGAAGGAAAAAGGTATTGTCTGGTAATAGTTGATATGTTTTCCAAATGGGTGCAAGCGTTCCCCACGGCAAAACAGAATGCCAGTGCCGTAGCCTAAGCTTTACCAACTGAAATAATTCCGAGATTGAGCATCCCTGAGAGGCTTAGTAGTCTCAAGGTTTGTGAAGGTTTATAGCTCCGGTTGACGTTTCGGGTGTAGGTTTGCTCGCTGAGCTGTACGTTTGTTATCCAGACATTTCATTATCTGGCTAGGTAACATCATCAGTGGCGACCTTCAAGAGAAGCGAAGATGTTGTCTCCTGCTTTCTATTTATATGTTTGTCCTGGATGGGGTTCCTGGGGTTTGTGGTGATGTCATTTCGTATTCGTTTTCTGAGGGGTTGACAGATGGCAAATCGATCTATGTTTTGGTTTATGGCATTGTGGTTGGAGTGCGAGGCCTCTCGGAATTCTCTGGTTGTCTGCATATACAGCAAACCGACAAACACTGACCAAATACTTAACTACACCAGAAACCATCCCAACACGCAAAAAGGAAGCTGTATCAGAACACTATTCCAACGAACCACCACACATTTCAGCACAGACGAACTTCGGAAAACAGAGGAGAAACACCTATAAAACATATTCAAGGAGAACGGATACTTAAAATATACAGTCCACAGATTCCTCAGGAACAAACCACGACAAGTAGACCTAACACAGCCAGAAACCCTATCGACATTTCCATACATCAATGAATTCTCAGAAGTAGCAGCCAGACTACTAAGACCCCTCGGAATACGACCAACAAAATCTAACAAACTTAAAAGACCCAGTACAACCTTTGGACAAAACCAACGTCATATACAAAATTCCATGCAAGGACTGCCACAAACACTGCGTAGGACAAACAGGAAGAAAGTTAGCCACCAGGATACAGAACAACAGCTAGCCACAAAAAGACACGACCCTCTCTCCCTCGTAGCCCTTCACACGGATGAAACAAAAACACCATTTCGACTGGGACAACATATCTATCCTGGGACAGGCTAAGCAAAGACATGCCAGAGAATTCCTTGAGGCCTATCACTCCAACCACAACGCCATAAAAAAGACATGTATCTGGATAGCATCTATCAACCCCTCAGAAAACGAACAGGAAATGGCATCACCACAAACCCCAGGAACCCCATCCTGGACAAACATATAACGAGAAAGCAGGAGACAACAGCTTCTCTTCACTTGGAGTTCGTCACTGATGATGTTACCTCGAACAAAGAACATAGAAAAATACAGTGCAGTGCAGGCCCTTTGGCCCTCGATGTTGCGCCGATCCAAGCCCAACTAACCTACACTAGCACACTAACCTCCATTAGCCAGGTAATGAAACGTCTGGATATCAAACCTACAGCTCAGCGAGCAAACCTACACTCTTGGTTTAGTAGTGACAGTGGGACACCATTTGTCCATAATGCCCTCCAGTAGATTAGTGAGTATTTGGGAATAAACATGAGATAACACTGTGGCTACTACCAAACGAGCGGTAGCGCAGCGAAAAGAGAAAATTCTACCTTAAAAAATAAATTGACAAAATGGTGTGAGGAACTAGGGATGACATAGACAAAGGCACTTCCAATTGTGCTAATGTGTATGAGATCTAGGAGGAGAGGGAGAGCTAATCTTGGCCCGTTTGAGATTTTGTTTTGTTGGCCGCCAAACACAGGAATTGTCGCGAGACGGAAGGGAAGCCAGAAAACAAGCCACTGTGAGGATGAGATGTTGTGTTACTGCATGAAACTCTCTACACTTCTGTCCCAAATACAGAATCAAGTGAAAACAGCACTACCCCAATCAGCAGAAGGGAAGATGTACGATCTCTAACCTGGTGCCTGAATAGTGGCGAAAGACTTCAGGAGGGAAAACAGGAAGGCGAAGAGGTGGCTGGGACCGTTTCAAGTACGCCTGACAGCACAGCGAGCTGTTAAGATCGACGGACAAGCCACGTGGATACATGCCAGCCATTACAAACTTGCAGCTGGGACTGAGGAGACATCGCACAACACCAAAACCAATTTAGAGCAAGTATTTATTAGAAGACTTAAGCAAATGTGGGGCTGCCCCAGTTCACACTGTTGGCAAGCGCCCTGGTAGGACTATTCATAAGGGCAGGGGCGTCTGGGATGCAGCAGCTGACGGTTATCTTAACTGATAGGACGAAGTGGATCTTTACATTCGACCCATAGCCGTTCAGTAACAAGGACGACTATAAATTCGATCATTAAGATTTATGCAGGGATCCATACTGTGCCGGTGACTGGCACTTAGTAGTAGCCACCACGGCAAAAGGGGCACCTGACATGGGAAATAAATATTCTATGATCAAAGTAAGATTCAGAAGAGCAATGAGGGAGTCTCGTGGTGTGGAATAGATGGATCCTTCTCCGACATCTGTAGACAGGTGTATATAGTGGTGCAGTCGCCCCACACCCGCCCTCCGAGATGCAGTGCAGAATGTACTACAGACGATAGGAGCACTGGAGCATGGCAACCAATCAAACCAGATCATGGACCTAACCCCAAGCCGGGCAAAGGTCATTAATGACACACCCGAACCCGAAGGGAGACGGCCGTGGCTAGAGGGCGAATTTAAAGCAGGAGAGGAATTTGCCTGCTGGAGCTAAATGGAGTAAATGCGACGCCAGTAGGTTGGGAGCTGCGAAGGGCCATTGTTAGATGTGAAGGGAACAGACCATGTGCTTTGGTCATAAGACAAAACGAGAGATTAGACTTTGGCTACACTTGTTGGATATGTTTGCACACAGCCCAAAGGTAGTCTGCCCAGCAAATTACTGAGAGCCTGGCGAGAAATGCCAGTTGTCTGCTTCCACGGGAGGCGACTAGCCTGACCCTGATAGTGGAGGGCAATTTGGGCAAATCTCGTGTCACCACCCGAACTCCAGGCTAACTACAGCCCCAAGCCTGACACGCTACCGACCACAGCATTCCAGATAGTGGATTGCAGGGGAGAAACGTGTATTTGCACCAATCGGGGGAAACTCATTTTGGGTATTTCCCAGTGTAGCTTGATGCTGTACGTGAACAATGACTCTTATACAGCAACATACGCAAATGATACGACCATAAATATTGCTTGTTCCTTTCTCAATGATCAGACCATGAGCGGTACGGTGTCACAGTGGTTAGCATTGCTGCCGAACAGCGCCTGAGAACCCGGTTTAATTCCCGCCTCAGGCGACTGACAGTGTGCAGTTTGCACATTCTCCCTGTGTCTACGTGAGTTTCCTCCCACAGTCACCAAGATGTGCAGGTCGGGTGAATGGGCCATGCTAAATTGCCCGTAGTGTTAGGTATTAGGAAAATGTATGGGTGGGTTGCGCTTCGGCTGGTGTGTGTGGACTTGTTGGGCCGAAAAGCCTATTTCCACACTGTAAGTCATCTAATCTAATCAGGATGGCAGGTTTAATATGGGCAGGTGGCGAGAAAGGGTCCCACCACTCCCCCGGGCAGAAAGGGGTGCTACTACACCGCGATACTGTCCGCCAACACAACAGTGTTTGCCCTAAAAGGCAGCAATTGCCGAACTCTAAGGGGCATCCCTCTGCATTGGAATGGGTACACACTCGCAGAACATCCTCGCATATGGTGTATTCGCAAATGAGACGGAGGAAGGCCTAGCACTCATTAACACTGAGTTAATGGCGGTTAGGAAGCAGTGACACAAAATTGATTAGTACTAGACATCCTGACGGCCGAGAGAGGATGCAAAACGTTAGGTACCTCATGCTGTACTAATGTTCCTGATGAGTCCCAAAATATTATTGGTTTAATAAATGTTATGGAGGCAGCTATATGACCGCCTCCACGAGCAGAGGACTCCTGCTCCCGATGGCTCACGTCCCTTATGGAGGATGGGGGTCATGGACCCATATCGTTCTACCAGTTGTAGGACTGGTCTTACTCATACTGCTTTGAATAAGACCCTAGTTGTGTACCTGCCTACACCACTTGCTTATGAATGCAGTAGGATACGAAATGTTAAACTATCCGTGGGCCCAAAGAAGGAAGATCCGATTGCGTGTCCACACCCTACAGCGACGTGAACGAATGTGACGTGTGAAGATGGGCTTTGTATCGGGCAAACCAGGGAAGTGGAAAAACCACCACAAAGCTTTGTTAGAGTTAGGTGGTGTCTGAGGAAATGCCTGGTGTTCATAAATTATTTTTGATGTATAGCTATCTGGCTTTTTGTTTAGTTGTTGTCCTTGTTGTCAAATGACAAAAATTTGGAAAATGTATTGGAAAATTAACAAAATTAACTTTTACTGTGAAATCTGTCAGAGAATGTTTTGCAAAATTTGATACTTCGCTGAAATATGCAAACACTTTGCTGAATTCTGCGTCGAGAGTCAACTTGTCTTTGTGGAACGTTGCAAACATTTCATCTGGCCTTGCGAGCAGCCGAGTTCAGAAAAAAGCTTCGGAAAACATAAAGACAATTATGTCCAAGGCATGGGAATGAGAAAATATGAGCTCGAATGTTTCCCAACACTTGTGCTTGAGCATGTGATAAGAATAGTATAACACGAATATGTGAATTTTGTTCACAGCCCTTACATAAGACACTTTTGCCAATTACATTGGCCGCCCTGCATGCAGAGGTTGAAAAATAAAGCCTTTCCTTTGCTCTTGCTAGCAGTTGATTCGAGTCGATTAAATTTCCACGACAGGTGTCAGGATGTCAGGCAGTGGGAGAATTGTTGGGTATCAGTAAATGGGTGAATTATTGCACAGTGCCATTACATTGGAAAATTAGTACAAATTGCCTGTTAATTAAAGACTTTGAGCAGAACACCTCTAATTGGAAGAATAGGGGCAGGGAATCATTGAGAAGGAACAATTTTGCAAGCAGCATAAAGTCGAGATTCGAGTCCTCCCACCAAGAAATGAAAAAAAAAACTTTGGAGCAGGGAAGCCATACGTGGAGGAATTACATCAGGAAACAACGCAATGGGACAATTGATGCATGGTATCAATAATGGGAGAGTTGGTGCCGATGTCACGAAAGTAGAGAATTGGTGGAAGACGTGGGAGAACTGGTGCTGAATAATATTAAATGTGGTGGAGGTGCAGTTGCTGATGAAAAGAAGATTCGTGCAGGATTCGAAAATGGTAGAATGGTGCACGGAAGTGAAGCTGTATTTGGGAGAATTGTTGCACGAACCACAAAATGGAAAAATTGCACAGTGGAACTTTAACAGCGAATTGGGGTATGGCACCACTATCTCAGAGAGTCAGAGTGGCGTTCCCCAGACTGGGAGAAGTTGGTTTGGGTATCAATGAACATGAGAATTGTTTCAGGGCAATATTGAATTCGAGAATTGATGTGGGGTGCTTAAAGCATGCAGAGTTGGAGCAGAGCATATTTAAATGGGAGAACACGGGCAGGAAACAGTAAGTCGGAGAAATGTTGTAAAGTGCAGGAAAGTGGCCATTCGATGCAGGGCGACATTAATGAAAAAGCTTTGAGCAGTAAACCATTATGTGGAAGATGTATGTAAGGAAACAGCAAAACAGGAGAGTTGGGGCAAGGCAATACTCAGTGGGAGAGTTTCTTCAGTTCATGATGAAAGGGTGGATTAGTGCAGAATTGGCAATTTGAGAATTTGATGCAGTAAACGCCAAAATTGGAAAATTACAGAAGTGGACCACAACATGGGAGAATCATTGAAGCTACATAGTTAATGGAAGAAGTGGTGCGGAGTGGACCTAAATTAGATATTTGGTGCAAGTCACCATTAAAATTTAGAATTAGAGTAGGGCACTCCTAAATGCGAGATTTGAACTCGGACATCAGAATATGAGAGAATCATACTGGGATATGAGGAAATGGCAGAATTAGTATCGTTATAAGAAAAAGCAGGAGAATTTCGTGTCGGAGTATGAGGAAATGGGAGAATAAGTGTAGGGGTATGAGTAAATTGAGCTGCAACAAGATCTCACGGTTGTTAAACTCAATCCCCCTGTTAATGAAAGCCAAAACACCATATGCTTTCTTAACAACCCTGTCCACCTGGGTGGAAATTTTAAGGGATCTATGTACCTGCACACCAATATCCCGCTGTTCCTCCACACTGCCAAGAATGCTGCCTTTAGTCCTGTACTCAACTTTCAAGTTAGATCTTCCAAAATACATCACCTCGCATTTATCCAGTTTGAATTCCATCGACCACCTCTCAGCCCATCTCTGCATCCTGGCAATGTCATGCTGCAGCCTGCAACAGTCCTGTATACTGTCAATGATACCTCCAACCTTTGTGTCCTCTGCAAACCTGCTAACCCAACCTTCAATCTCCTCATCCAAGTCATTAATAAAAATTACAAGGAGTAGAGCCCCAAGAACAGAGCCCGTGGAACACCATTCACCACTGAATTCCAGGAAGAATATTTTCCTACCACTACCACTCGCTGTCTTCTGTCGACCAACCAATTCTATATCCAGACAGCTAAATGACCCTGTATCCCATTCTTCCTGACCTTCTGAGTGAGCCTACCGTGGGAAACCTTATCAAATGCCTTGCTGAAGTCCAGATACACAACATCCACTGCTCGACCGTCATCAACTTTTCTAGTAACATCCTCAAAGAACTCAATAAGATTTGTGAGGCATGACCTGCCCCTCATAAAGCCGTGCTGACTGCATTTATTCAAGCCATGCTCTTCCAGATGGTCATAAATCCTATCCCGCAGAATCCTTTCCAACATCTTGCAGATGACAGACGTGAGACTAACTGGTCTGTAATTTCCGGTGATTTCCCTATTTCCTTTCTTGAAGAGAGGAATTCCATTTGCCTCCCTGCAGTCCTCAGGTACGAATCCGGTGGAGAGCGAGGATGCAAAGATCTTCGCAAGCAGCAAAGCAATCACATTTCTCGCTTCCCATAGCAGCCGAGGACATATCTGATCTGGCCCTGGCGACTTGTTAATATTGATGTTTGTCAAACTTTTCAACACATCAGCTTTCTCAATCTCTCTGTTTCAGCATGATTACCTGCTACTCAATGGTTTCATTCACTACAAAGTCCTTTTCTTTCGTAAAGACAGAAGCAAAAATCTCATTTAGGGCTTCCCCTACCTCCTCAGACTCTATACACAAGTTCCCTATGCTATCCCTGATCGGCCATACTCTTTCTTTGATCATTCTCTTATTCCTCACATATGTGCAAAATGCCTTTAGATTCTCCCTAATCATTCCTGCCAAGCCTTTTTCCTGCCCCCTCCTGGCTCTCCTCAGACCATTTTTGAGCTCCTTCCTCGCCTGCCTGTAATCGTCTAGAGCTGAGCAAGACCCTTGGTTCCTTCACCTTATGTAAGTTGCCTTCTTTCTTTTGACGAGAAGCTCTTCCGCTCTCGTCATCCAAGGTTCCTTTATCTTACCCCTTGTTGCCTGTCTCAAAGGAACACATTTATGCATCACTCGCAACAACTGTTCCTTAAACAGTCTCCACATGTGTATAGTGCCCTTTCCATGGAACAATTGCTCCCAGTCCATGCTTTGCAACGCAGTATAATAGTATCATAGTTTCCTTTTCCCCAACTAAATATCCTTCCATTGTGCCTGCTTCTCTCCTTCTCCATCGCTATGTAGAATATGAGGCAGTTGTGGTCATTATCACCAAAATACTCTCCCACTGCAAGATCTGACACCTGCCCCAGCTCATTGCCGAGCACCAAATCCAAAATGGTCTCTCACCTCGTCGGCCTGTCAACGTACTGAGTTAGGAAACCCTCCTGAACACGCCTTACAAAAACAGCTCCTTCCAAACCATCTGCTGGAAGGAGGTTCTAATCAATATTGGGAAAGTTAGTCATCCATTACAACTACCCTATTCCATTCACACTTTTCCAAAATTTGCTGACTGATGCTTTCTTCAATCTCCCTGCTTCTATTGGGGAGCCTGTATTAAACCCCTAATGAGGTGATTGCTGCCTTACTGTTCCTCATGTCCACCCATACTGACTCAGGAGGCAGACCTTCCTCGATAATGTTAACTTCTGTAGCTGTGATACCCTCACTGATTAGCACTGCTACACCCGCTCCTCTTTTTACCTCCTCCCTATTCTTTTTAAATGTTCTAAACCCGGGAACATCCAGCAACCATTCCTGCCCCTGAGAAACCCATGTCTCTGTTATTGCCACAACATCATAGCTCTAAGCTAATCACTTTTATTTACATTTCCCCAGTATTACCGAGCACAGTGACTCCGTTTTGGGGGAGGGGCGGGGACGGGGAATGGCGTCTCAGTGGTTAGCTTGGTTGTTTCACAGTACCAGGGACCCGGACTGGGGGACGGGAGGAGGGGGAGGGGGTGCAAGGTGTCTCGGTGGTTAGCACGGCTGATTCTCAGTACCAGGGACCCGGTTTGGGGGGAGGGAGAGGGGGGCATGGTGTCTCAGTGGTTAGTACGGCTGTCTCACAGTACCAGGGACCCGGTTGGAGGGATGGGGGTGGGGAATTGGGACATGGTGTCTCAGTGGTTAGCACGGCCGTCCCACAGTACGAGGGACCGGGTTTGGGGGGGGGGGGAGGGGTTTGCATGGTGTCTCAGTGGTTAACACGGCTGTCTCAAAGTACCAGGGACCCGATTTGGGGGGGATGGGGAGTGGGGCATGGTGTCTCAGTGGTGAGCACGGCTGTCTCACAGTACAGGGACCTGGTTTTGGGGGGTGGGGTGGCTTGGTGTCTCAGTGGTTAGTTCGGCTGTCTCACAGTACCAGGGACCCGGTTTGGGGGGAGGGGGAAGGGGGCTTGGTGTCTCAGTGCTTAGCACAGTTGTCTCACAGTACTAGGGACCCGGTGTGGGGGAGAAGGGGAGGGGGCCATGGTGTTCCAGCGGTTAACACGGCTGTCCCAAAGTATCAGAGACCCGGTTTAGCGGGGAGGGGGCATGGTGTCTCAGTGGTTAGCACGGCTTTCCCACAGTACCAGGGACCCAGTTTGGGCGTGAGGGGGAGGGGTGCATGGTGTCTCAGTGGTTAGTACGGCTGTCTCACAGTCCCAGAGACCCGGTTTGGGGGGGAGGGGGAGTGGGGCATGGTGTCTCAGTGATCAGTACTGCTGTCTCACAGTACCAGGGACCCGATTTCGGGGGGATGGGGAGGGGGCATGTTGTCTCAGTGATTAGCATGGCTGTCTCACAGCACCAGGGACCCGGTTTAGGGGGGAGGGGGAGGGGGTGCATGGTGTCTCAGTGCTTAGTAGGGCTTTCTCACAGTGCCAGAGACCCGGTTTGGTGGAGAGGGGGAGAGGGGCAAGATGTCTCAGTGGTTAGCACGGCTGTCTCACAGAACCAGGGACCTGGCTTTGGGGGAGGGGGAGGAGGGCATGGTGTCTCTGTGGTTAGCACGGCTGTCTCACAGTACCAGGAACACCGGTTGGGGGGGGGGGAGGGGGAGAGGGACATGATATCTCAGTGGTTAGCACAGCTGTCTCACTGTACCTGGGACCCGGTTTGTGGGGAGAGGTAGGGGGGCTGGTGCCTCACTGCCTTTGACATCTTCCAAAACCTTTCTCTAAACACCTTAAAATTATGCTCACCTCGTGACAATCATTCGTGGGAAGAAGCCTCTGGCTATTTACTCTGTCTGTAACTCTCACCCAAGGAGCAGGAGAATCGACGTTTCGGGCATAAGCCCTTCTGCAGGAATCCTGAAGAAGGATGGTCCCTGATTCCTGAAGAAGGGCTTATGCCCGAAACGTCGATTCTCCTGTTCCTTGGATGCTGCCTGACCTGCTGCGCTTTCCCAGCAACACATTTTCAGCTCTGATCTCCATCTGCAGTCCTCACTTTCTCCTGTAACTCTCACCATCTTGTTCAGCTCTATCAAGTTACCTCTCATCATTCTTTACTCCAATGAGAAAAGCCATAGCTCCCTTAACCTTTCTTCAGAAGACAAGCCCTCTAGTCCAGGCAGCATTCTGGTAAATCTCTTCTGCACCCGCTCTAAATCTTCCATATCCTTTCTTTACTGAGGCGACCAGAACATTTCAAATGTGATCTCACCAGAGCTTTATAGACCTGCAGCATAATCTTGCGGCTCTTCAACTCAGTCCCCCTGCTGATGAAAGCCAACACACCATATGCCTTCTTAACAACCCTATCAACTTAGGTGGCAACTGAGACCCTACAGACATGGACCGCAAGATCCGTTTGTTCCTCCACACTGCTACGAATCCTACATTTGACCCAGTAATCGGCATTCAAATTCGACTTCCATAATGAATCCCTTCACAAAATAGGAAATTGGAACAGAATTAGGCCCTTTAGCCCCTTGCATCTACTGTGCCGTTTGATCACAGTTAAAATGTTTCTCAGCCACATTCTCCTGCCTTCACCAACTGACCATTGATTCCCTTATTCATGAAAACCATACGTATCTCTATCTTAAAGAAAACACAGTGTCTGTGTGCGGGCGTGTGCATGTGTTTGTGTGTAACTGTCCATATCTGTATGTATGTGCGTTGTGTGTTTAATATGTCTATGTATGTTTGTGTACATTTCTGTGAAATGATGGCTCTGTGATTTTGGGGGTAAATCCATTGAAATTGAGATAAACACTTACTCCCCTCCTCCACCTCTACGTCTGTCCCTGTTAAGTTTATAGTCATACAATGCCACTCTCTGCTGGTCTCCCCATGCCACTGCACAAGTGTCAGTTTTTTTTCTATCAGAGGACATCAAATACTGTGCATCTCTCACATTGCACGGCTGTTTGGATTTGCAAATATCTTTGGATGCACAGAACAGTTTTGTCTGATACCTAGATATAATACCACCACCACTGGGCCAGTTTCAGGACTTTTCAATCCTTTCTCACTTCCACCTTGTCGGGGTGAATTCTAAAATATTTCAATTTAAAGAACATGTAACAAAATTCATCGCATCACTTTCCAGATGATTTGGTCAGAGTTGCTTGGATGCAGTTGCAGTGGAAATACTCATTAAGGTGTACACTCTGTGCAACGAATAATCTTCAAAGACAAATCACTTTCACATTGCAGAGAGAGCACAGAAATTACTCAGGAGCATTCGCCACTTTGAGTGTCCTCAGTACAATTATGATCCTCCCTATACCCAACTCTGTGTGTGTGTGCATGTGCAGGTGTTGCTGTCAGTTCGGATGGTGATATGATCTACCTCCCTGTCCCCACCTCCTAGACTGAATCCCTTATGGTTTTCTCCCTCCACTGCCGTCAATGCAGTAGAGTGTGAAGGCCAGCAGAGGCGGACATTGCATCACTTTAAACACCACAGAGGCTGGCAGATCCGCTGTGCACACGGATACGCACAGAGACACGCAGATACACAAAGATATACATATAGATACACAGGCACACATAGAAACTGGTGCAATCACACAGATACTAAAGCACACGGAGAGAAATGCCAATACACTGATGCACGTGCACACACAGATATACAGGCATCACACCACAAACACTGACACATTGACATTTATACAGACATGCAGTGTCTGCCAGTATTTATTTTTCGCGTTGTGACTTCCTCAATATTTCACTCGATCGTGTGGTGTGTGCCAATACTTCTGTTGATCCCTTGGGATTCCTCTGCACCCTCACTTTAGTTTCTAAATCTTTCCTATAACAAGGCGACCAGAACTGAACACAATGTTCCAAGTGTGCTGTTACGACACAGCAATGAACCCGTTTGTGAATTAAACCAAACACCCAGAAAAGCTCACCTTGCCTTATAATCTGTTAAAGCATCCCATCCTCCTCCTCTAACCAAAAACAAAGTACCTGTGCCACAGCTTGGAAAGTTAACGAGTTTATTTATTCCTTATTTTTTGTTCAACAGTCTCTTTGGGAAGTTAGACTAGTGGAAATGGAGTTTAGGGCAGTTGAATGTTCCTCCAGCAGAATGTGGGACGTCAGTGTCACCACCAGTGTCCCTGCTGACTACATCTAAGGGAAGTGCACCTGACTCCAGCACCTTGAAAACCGCATTAGGGAACGGGAGCTGGAGCTGCGTGAACTTCGGATTATTCGGGAGGCAGAGGGGGTTATTGAGAGGAGCTACACGGAGGTAGTCACTCGTCAGGTACTAGAAAAAGGTAAATGGGTTACGGTCAGGGGACATAAAGGGAACCGGCAGGCAGTGCAGGGATCCCCTGTGGCCATTCACCTCAACAATAAATATACCGTTTTGTATCCTATGGGGGGACTTACCAGGGGAAAGCAGTGGGGTAGAGGGATCTGGCACAGCGTCTGTCCCTGCTGCTCAAAAGGGAAAGGTGAAAAGGAGCAGAGCAGTAGTCATTGGGGTCTCCATAGTTAGGGGGACAGATAGGAGGGTCTGTGGGGACGAGAGAGACTCACGGTTGGTGTGTTGCCTCACAGGTGCCAGACTTCGTGATGTCTCTGATCATGTTTTTGGGATCCTTAACGGGGAGAGGGAGCAGCCCCCAGTCATGGTCCACATAGGCACCAACGACATAGGTAGGTAGAGAGATGGGGATTAAAGGCAGAAATTCAGGGAGCTCGGATGGAAGCTGAGAGCGAGGACGAATACAGTTGGTGGCTCTGGTTTCTTGCCCATGCTATGTGTTAGTGAGGCAAGGAATAAGAAGAGAGAGAAGGTGAACACGTGGCTACAGGGATGATGTAGGAGGGAGGGTTTTGGATTCTTGGATAATTGGGGCTCTTTCTGGGGTAGGTGGGACCTCTACAAGCAGGATGGGCTTCATCTGAACCAGAGGGGTACCAATATCCTGGGGGGGGGGGGGGGGGGTGGAATTCGTTGAGGCTATTGTGGTGGGTTTAAACTAATACAGCAGGGGGATGGGAACCAAAATTGTAGTTAGAGTATAGAAAGGGTTGAGAATAGGGAGGTCCAAAATCAAGTTTCAGGGACGCAAGATGGCACCGGCAAGCAAGAGGTTGGTTTGAAGTGTGTCTACCTCAACGCCAGGAGCATCCGGAATAAGGTGGGTGAACTTATAGCATGGATTTGTACCTGGGACTTCAATGTTGTGGCCATTTTGGAGACAGGGTTAGAGCAGGGACAGGAATAGTTGTTGCAGGCTCCAGGATTTAGATGTTTTAGTAAGAACAGTGAAGATGGTAAAAGAGGGGGAGGTGTTACATTGTTGGCCAAGGACAGTATTGCATTTGCAGAAAGGATGATTGAGGACTCGTCAACTGAGGTGGTATGGGCTGAAGTTAGAAACAGGAAAAGAAAGGTCAACCCGTTGGGAGTTTTCAATGGGCCTCTGAATCGTTCCAGAGACGTAGAGGAAAGCATAGCAAAGATGATTCTCGATAGGAGTGACAGAGACAGGGTAGATGTAATGGGGAACTTCAACTTTTGAAATATTGACCGGGAATACTATAGTACGAGTACTATAGAGGGGTCAGATTTTGTCCAGTGTGTGCAGGAGGGCTTCCTGACACAGCATATGAACAGGCCAACAAGGGGCGAAGCCACATTAGTTTTGATACTGGGTAATGAGCTTGGTCAGGTGTTAGACTTGGAAGTAAGTGAGCACTTTGGTGATAGCAATCACAATTCTATTATGTTTCCTTTAGTGATAGAAAGGGATAGGTGTATACCACTGTGCAAGAGTTACAGATGGGGGAAAGGCAATTACGATGCCATTAGGCAAGATTTAGGAAGCATATGATGGGGAAGGAAACTGCAGGGGATGGGGACATTAGAAATGTGGAGCTTATTCAAGGAAAAGCTACTGTGTGTCCTAGATATGTATGTACCTGTCAGGCAGGGAGGAAGCTGTAGAGTGCGCGAGCCGTGGTTTACGAATGAAGTGGATTCTCTGGGCAAGAGGAAGACGGCGACTTATGTTAGGATGGGATGTGAAGGCTCAGTTAGGGCGCTTGAGGGTTACAAGGTAGCCAGGAAAGACCTAAAGAGAGAGTTTTGGAATGTTTTGCCTGCAACAGTACTAGATTCGCCAACTTTAAGTACAAAAAAGTCGTCATTGGACAAGCATATGGACGTACATAGAATAGTGTAAGTTAGATAGGCTTCAGATTGGTATGACAGGTCGGCGCAACATCGAGGGCAGAAAGGCCTGTACTGTGCTGTAGTGTTCTATGTTCTATGTTCCCCTACCTCCTCCAACTCCTGGCGCAAGTTCCCTCCACTACCCTGATGAGCCTTACCCTCACTAACGCCATCATCTTGTTCCTCACAAAAGTATAGAACATCTTAAGTTTTACCTTAATCCTACTCACCAAGTCTTTTTCATGCCCTCTTCTCGCTCTCCTGAGATTATTCTTCACTTCCCTCCTGACTACCTTGTAACCCTCTAGACCCCTGTCTGATCCTTGCCTACTTAACCATAAGTCATTTTGCTCCTTCCTCTTGAGATATTCTACATTCATTGATACAATGGAGATATCGAGCTGCAAATGGATTGGAGCTGCACATCCTGTCACTTCCAGCACGGGCTGCAGGTTTCCCCACGCTGGGCAGTGATCTAAAACAGTGTTACTGAACAATGCACTGGGGCAGTGTACACAGCTCTACCTGCTGGGAGGTTAACTGTTCCTGGTTTACAGATCCATGCCCTGGGGTGGCGTACACTGCTCTACATGCTGGGAGGGTAAATGCCCCTGGTTTACATAACAATTCACTGCTGTTCACTGCATCGCTCCCAGTGCTGGAGAGGTAGTTCATGGACTGGCGTGGTCTGCACAGATTGCTGGGTTGTATTGAGCAGTACACTAGCCTGGTCTGAACACTGCTTCATGCTGCAGATGTATCATCTGGATTATGGTGTCTGATTCTGTGACGTGGATTTCAGCTGATTTGTCAGCACATTTACTTGATATTCATATTTTTATTATTGGAGCTAAGAAAGTACTACTCATCCAGTTAATTCCATTTGTCTGAGACAAGCCACGTTTACTGAACTTGTCAATCAAGTAATCATCCAATTATAACATGAATATCCGTCCTTCTGTACCTTAACCTGGCCGTTGGTGCTCATATCCCTGGAATCCCGGGGAAATCATTATGAAGCTCAGAAACAATGTGCAAAATATATGGCTCATGGTCTCCTGTACATGCCGGCTGTGGTCTCATTTGGATCCATAGTGCATCGAGAGCTGGCATTGCGAAGAACAGAGACAATGAAATGGTATGTGTCAGACTGCTGTTCCCTTCCCGGTGTGTTCCATGTGGTGCTCCATAGACAGGGAGGTGTGTGCTGGGCTGTTGTTCACTTCCTGGTGTGTCTCATGTGGTACTCCATGGACATGGGTGTGTGTTTGACTGTTTCTCACTTCCCGGTGTGTCCCATGTCGTACTCCATAAACAGGGAGGTGTGTGATGGGCTGTTGTTCACTTCCTGGTGTGCCCCATGTGGTACTAAATAGACAGTGGTGTATGTGTTTGACTGTTGCTCACTTCCCGGTGTGTCCCATGTACTGCTCCATGGGCAGGGGAGTGTGTGTTTGGCTGCTGTTCACTTCCCGGTGTGCCCCATGTGGTGTTCCATGTTGGACAGAGGTTCCGGCAGCTTTAGACACACCTTTGAACCTTGGTCTGTGCGTGTCCACTGAACACATGTGCTTGTGTCTCTCATATGATTGTGTAGTCAGTAACACGAGGAAACCTCTCGAGTATTATTGTAAAAGAGCAGGCATCTAACTTGTAGCTGAGGGGCTTCTGATTGACTCCTGTTATTGAAAAGTTAGTGTAAGTGCTAGGGTTGGTTTGCTGGAGGGTGTGATGTGACCCACCTCAGACATTCAGGGAGACCTGAGGATTTGGTGACCCAACTCGGGATGGAGCATTGGGACTGTAGTTACAACACCTGCGTCTGTAAGATGAACAACAAATGGAGCAGAGGCTGCACAGAGAGGAAGATCTGAAACCACGGAGTCAGTGTGCTTGGGGAAAGGGATCTGTTGTCCCCACACCGCGTTTTCCAGGAACAGCTTCCCCAGTTACATTTAACTCAGGAGGAGAGTGTGAGGGGAACCTGATTGAACAAGGAGCTGGTCACAGAGCAGTGTCACCTCTTTCAACACGACCTGCAGCTTCACACCAGGGGGAGGACGGTGCTGCCAGGGTCACTGTTTCACTCAGCTTCTATGATCCCGAACTTTCCTGGCCAGAGTGGGTGACAGCTCCATCATCTCTCAGTATGCCGACGTCAACATCACCATTTGGAGTCGGAGGATATATATGTTGGTTGAGAGCAATGGGGTCCCTGGGAACATCAGGAAGATGGAGCAACACTTCCTGTCTGATGGGGTCAGAATGAACCTTCCAGTACACACACTGCATCACTAATTCCTGTAGTATTTTTCCCTTTCAGTAACATACTACTTACCATTCTTCCTAAAGAAAATCACAGACTATATATAATCTTCAATCCCATTTGCTAAACTTTTATCCATTGACTTCACCTGTCCATATCTAATTACAGACTCTCCACCTTCCCTTGATAATTTAGTTTCCTGTTTATCTTAGTTTAATCGGCATACATAGTTACAGTACATTTGTTCCACTCCTCCTGATCATTTATACAGATTGTAAAGAGCTGTGGACCCAGCACTGGTCACTGTGTGACTCCACTTGTGACGTTTTGTCAAACTGACTAAGGCTGATTTATCCGGAGTGCCGGGCTTCCTGTCTGATAACCGGTCCTCTCCCATTTATGTGTAACGCATTCAAAGCGCTGAATAAGAACAAGGAGCATCAGTTCGGCAATCCAGCCCCTCAGACCTCTTCCGACATTGAATACAATCATAGCTGATGTCATTGCGGCCTCAGTTCCACATTCCTGTCCGCTCTCCATATTCCTTCACTTACTCAATATCCCAGCACCGACTGCACTCTGGGGCAGTGAATTACACAGATTCCCAACCCTGTGACAGAAATATGTTCTCCTCACCCCTGTTTCATTTCTCCCCCAACTTATCCTAAAATATGGTCTTCGGATCGTTTGAGATTGTCCCACATGAGGAAATATCAACTTCACATCTCCATTGTAAATCAACTTTAACATCGTCCAGACCTCCGACATCTCCTCTCATTTTTCTATACTCCAGGCAGTGTTGGCCTGAACTGCCTAATCTCTCTTCAGAGGACAATCTCCTCATCTCTGGAGTAAATCGAGTAAACCACTTCTGAACTGCCTCCATGGCAAATACATTCCTCCTACAGTCAGGACACCAAGACTGCACACAGTACTCAGTTGCGATCTCACACCTCCCTCCCTTTATAATGCATTGTTTTAGAAATAAATGCCAAAGTTGCACTTGCCTTTCTCATTATCTGCTGTACCTACATCAGAGTATTCTGTAGTATGGACGCGGGCAACCAGATCCCTCTGCACCTAATCAGACTGAAGTCCCTCTCCATTAGGATAATAATTTGCCTTTCTGCTACACTGATCCGAACGGAAACACTCATACTTTTCGTTGTTCAGTTTCTTCTGTCAAATGTTGCCCAACCTATCCGTATACATTTTCTAATTTTTTGCATCTTCATTGCAATTTCTCACCTGAGGTAGTGTCGTCTGTTAATTTGGTTATAACATGTTCTATCCTCTCAACTATGTAAGACTATAGATTGTAAATAGTTGGGGCCTGGGGAACAAGACATATGGTTTACTAAAAGTTGAATTTTGCCAACAGAAAATTACCCATATTTTTCCATCTCACTGCATTTTGTTGCCTACTAAAAGTTGATAAATTACTTTTAATCGTAAACGATCTTATTCTGCAGATTAACCATTTGTGCACAGCTATTCAATGCCTTCTGGAAGTCTAAATATTTCATCTCTCGGATCCCCATGATCCAAATCATGTTGATTCTGAAGGATTGTGGTTTCACTTTTCAAATTTCTTGTCATTAATTCCTGAATAATCGACTTTAACAATATTTCTTATATTTCAACAGTTTTCTCACTACTATATATTCCATCGCGAAGGTGATAATTCTAAATTCTTACCTATCTATAACCTCTTTGTTTGTTCCAATCCTGTATAATTGACTCATGACGTGAAATGACCTGCTCTGATTGCTCTGTAAGAGGTCTGAGTCGCTGAATGGACTCATTCTCTTCCTTGTGCACAAAATCGATGGGCTGATGTCGTTCTGGTGTTTCACACCACCATCTCGATTGTCTGCCTGACCTCCTCCTGTTGATGCGTAAGCGTCGTGAGGGCTTATGCAATCTTTCTGTTGTGGTGCAACAGTTTGAGGGGCTGAAAAAAACTTCTCATATTCCTCCATCACAGGCTGGAGATACTGAACGGTCTCTCCTGAATCCCTGATATAGGACTGATGGAATGATTGGCCTTCTTCTGTTCCCATACACCAGACATGTGAGGTAAACTTCGTCCTCCTTTCCCATAAGAAATCTCATATAGTTTGCATCCTTCTCCAATTCCCGTGCAACAGGCTCGATGGGACTGAATATCCTCCTGGTATCCCAGTGCACCAATCTCCAGTCCCTGTGTGACCTCTTCCAGTTCCTATGTCACAGACTTGAGGAGGCTGAATAGACTGATCCTATTGCTGCAAAACAGGGTAATGTGCTGCATGGCCTACTCTGGGCCCAGTGTTATCGACTCGAGGAGCTGACTGGCCTCCTCCCGTAACTGTATATCAGGCTCCAGGGACTGAATAGCCTCTTCCTGCACTGGTTTAACAGGATCAATGCCCTTCGAGACACTACCTCCTAATAAATGACAGAAGGTGCTGAACGAGAGAGTGCCCGTACTCTGAAGCACTCTCGTCTCCATAGCTGACGTACAAAGTCGAACCATTAATATAGTCTTTTTTCTGGATAAAGTCCTGAAGCTGAAAGTAACAAAAGAGGTCCCTCCCAGATACCTTATATTCCTGGCTCAGTTGCTCAAAATTCATCATGACCTCCCTGTCAAAAAATTCTCCAAAACAGGAAACTCATCTGGACTCCCAGATCCTAAAGCCAGAATCCATCAATCTCAGCTGGAATCCTACAAATCCTACAATGAGAGTGAAAGCAGAAGTTTTTGTTTTGTAAAGTGCCCTCAACTTTTCCCATCATTCTCCATGCTTTCACTGTGTTAAGGACAATTGGTATCTGCAATTCTCCATAACATTCCTCATCTTGTCCATGAACAAAAGATTAATGAGGGGACAATTTGCCTAGAAGGCCTCGATGTTCTGCCCAATTGACCATGGTTCCTGACAAGCCCAATCAGCCACATCGGAAAGCAAGGAACTTGTTTGGTATTTCTTAAACTATGGAAAATCGACACGCCCCCATTCACTGTGGAAGCTGCAATTTGCCCAGCTTAATAAGAGGCCATCTGTGACGCTAGATGAAAGATCAAAGCCAACTGTTAAGCCTCCATAGCCTGCCTGGGCAGCGACAAAAGGAGCATTAGCGTAGAGTATCATAAACAAGAAAGGACATTCATTTTAACCAGAGCTAACCCAAACAGGATATTGGAAGGTTCTGTCTTATCTTCTCTAGCAACTGCACGAAGTTGCTTTATGTAATTGATCGAAGGCTTGGATGATAAAAATACCTAAACTTCCTTGTGACCATCTGGAAGGAATCAGATTCCACCCCCAAGGTCGGGTACTCTGATAAGACCCCCAACAGGGATAGCCTCCGATTTCATAAAATTGATTTTATACCCTGAGAAAGATCCAAATAAATTAATCATTCGTATTAAACAGGACACAGACACCATTGGGTTAGTTAGAAAGAGAGGAACAACATCTGCTTAAAGGGTGATCTTCTGTCTTCCTGATCCGACCTCCATGGCAGTGATATTGGCGTCCCTCCGGATAGCTTCTGCCAACGGCTCAATTATTAATGTAAATGGTAACGGAGAAAGGCGGCAACTTTGTTGGCTACCGCTGTCAATGCTAAAATTGTCAGACCTTATAACATTAGTGAAATCCGCTGCTTTCGGGTCACTATATAACACTGCCACCCACCTGGCGAAG
The DNA here is from genome assembly GCF_037043375.1 of Chiloscyllium plagiosum. Taxonomy (NCBI): domain Eukaryota; kingdom Metazoa; phylum Chordata; class Chondrichthyes; order Orectolobiformes; family Hemiscylliidae; genus Chiloscyllium; species Chiloscyllium plagiosum. Next base: position 45,677 of record NW_028270292.1, on the reverse strand, counting down.
ACACCTCCAATACCAAATCATTCAAGGACATAAAAGTTGCACATCTACTCCCTCCGGTCAAATGCTTTCTCTGCATCCAGGGAGACTACCGAGCCTGGAATCGAACCTTGCTGGCACACTGGAACCATATTTAGCACTCTTCTAATATTATCAGAGGACCTACGGCTGCTAATAAAAATGTTCCTCTTTCACAATGGAGAAAGTGAGGACTGCAGATGCTGGAGATCAGAGCTGAAAATGTGTTGCTGGAATAGCGCAGCAGGTCAGGCAGTATCCAAGGAGCAGAAGAATCGACGTTTCAGGCATGAGCCCCTCTTCCTGAAGAAGGGCTCATGCCCGAAACGTCGATTCTCCTGCTCCTGGCATGCTGCCTGACCTGCTGCGTTTTTCCAGCAACATATTTTCAGCTCTTTCACAATGGACCTTCAAAGCCAGCATTTTCGACAAAATGTTAAAGTCCACGTTTAATAATGATATAGGCATATACAAAGTGCAATCCTCTGGGACTTTCCCTCTCAAGAATAAGATACATATTTCCTTCTCTCAGAGAGGATGGGAGGCAGTCCTGACTGTACAAATAATTGTACATAACCAACATTGGCCCAGCCAGCATGTCTGTGAACTCCTTCTACATCTCACTCCGAAAATCCATCTGGGCCGGGGGCTTTGCCACTCTGGAGCTGCCTCACTGTCTCCTGCATCTCTCGGATTGTCAGAGGGGAAATGTAAAGAGACGCCTGCTCTAAACTTACACCTGGGAGGTCCAAGGTCTTAATAAAGGACTCCATCGTTGCCAATCAGTCCTCCCAGCCCGCTGACTGGAACAACCTAGAGTAGAACTTCTTGAACTCTGTATTAATTTTTTCGGGATCGGGGGTGATAATAGCAGCAATCTTCTTTCTGGCCAAGTATGCCTATTATCTACTTGGTTATCACCATGCTCGAATAACTTCTGTTTCGCAAAGGAAATCTCTCTCTTTGCTGTCTGGGCGAGTGCAGCATTCAGAGCAGTCTGGAGGGCTGTAATCTGCTGCAATTAATTTACAGACTGTCTGACAAAATATGGTGTCTCAGCTCTCTTCAGCCGAGCCTCAAGCATACGCTGCTGCTCTCTCTTCTGCCGCTTCTGAGTCGCCGAGTAAGAAATAATCAATTCCCTTATATTGGCTTTGGCAGTCTCCCATAGCACCGTCGGATTACTGGCCGTACACAAGTTCATGCTCCAAAAAAATTAAATTCCCCGAAAAATACTCAATGAATTTTCTATCCTTCAGGAGGAAAGGATCCACGAGCCAGTGCCGTGAACCTGTCCCATCGCCACGATCCTTGACCTCCATGTACACTGCCACATGATCAGAAATGGCTACGTTCCCAATTCTACAGGACATCACCGAATTTAAAAAGACCATTAGGGCATAGAACATGTCAATCCTCGTATAGCATTTATGTGGGTTAGAAAAAAAAAATGAAGTCCCTATCTTCAGGGTGAAGACATCTCACACATCTACCAACCCAGTTACCTGTTCAGGTCCACCAGCTGCCTGGTTGGCGGGGAAATACCCGCGAGACCCCTCGACATCCTATCCACATCGGGGTCCATACGTCAATTAAAGTCTCCCCTTAATTGTATGACGTGCCCCAAGGATCATCGACCTTGTGAGCGCATCTAATTGAAATTTGAGGGGGTGTGCTGGGGTAATATTATTCAAGGTCCAGTATTCCTCTCGATGTATTAAAGCTTTAAGGATCAGAGACCACCCATATTCATTCTTAATTTGATCAAACAACTGATGTGGAAGGTTATTATCAATGAGTATAGCTACTCCTCAAATTGTTGAATTATTGGATGAGAAAATACCCGTCTGAACCTTCCCTGCTGTAAGTGTAAATGCTCCTTATCGGTTAGATGTGTTTCCTGCAGCAAGGCTATATCAACCATTTCCTTTTTTCTCTATTTTTTCTCTTAATCGGTGATTGGTTCCCTTTAACATTCCAGGTGCACCATTTAAATGAGCGGTTATCCATAACCATCCGAAGCAGCCCATGACCCACTGGGAGAAGAACCCCATTTATAGCGCGCCCAGTGAAAGCTGTAAACAGTTCGTATAAACTTGAAAATATAACGACAAAAACAACCAAATCAAAACTTCTAACAACTACTTCTACCATAAATCAACATAGAACACAAGTAAGCAGAGACTTTCCCCCTTTCCCACAGGGGACGCTCATACTATCCATTTATCCCCCATGGCTCCTCCTAGCTCTCAACCCAGACAAAACAAAGTTAAAAAACATTACACAGGTCTTACAACAAGAAAATTAAAAGTGGGCATTCATCCCTGTCCCATCCATACTTTCAACGGAGGCAGTCCAGATGAAACAAAATGTAACTACCCCCATCTCTCCCAACCCCTTTTCCATTCTGTACTAAGAGAGAGAAACTAAAAGCAAATGATAGAAAAAAAACAAAGGATAATGGGAGGGGAGGAAGAAAGGAGGAGAAAAAGGAAAAATGGGACCTCCACATACTAAAAAAAACCAAAACGAGGTAAACCAGGCAAACCGCAGAGCAAACAAAGGGAACACAATTGTCCATATTATTTGAACCAGCCAGTCTGTTTTAATGTGTACAGGAAGTCCTTTGCGTTTTCTAGTGAGGCAATATTAAACACAGACCCGCCATGACTGAAACGTAATATTGCTGGATATCTTACTAAGTACAGAATATTCATGTCCCTCAGTCTCCCTTTTGCCTTTTCAACGGCTTGCCTCTTGCGAATCACAGCCGTAGAAAGGTCTTGGAAAAAAGATAGTTCGTGATCCTTTGTAGATCAGAACCTATGGATCCTTCCGCAGATCTCGAGAAGCTTCCAGCACCCGTTTTTCTCGATCGTGCTGGAGTTGCACAAGGACCAGACGAGGTGCTGGTCCGATCCGGGCCTGCACACTGCGACCCGCTGGGCCCGCTCGAGCCGCACTCAGTCTGCCCTGACTTCCAGCTTCAAAAATTCTGTGAGCCATTGTTTCAAGAAGCTGACGAGCTGGCTTTCTTGTTCTCGTTCCGGCAGCCCGATCAGGCTGATGTTCTTCTGACGGCTCCGATTTTCGAGGTCCTCGACCTGCTCTACCTAACACTCCAGGGCTTGGATCCGACCGACTGAGAATTCTGCTATGGTTTCCAAAGCCACGATTCCCTCTTCCACCTCCACGACGTGTGGCCCAAGACGCTGGATCTCCTGGTCATGCTTCTGCAGCATGGCTGAGATCAGTTCCAGCATGGTTCAGGCCTGCTCCATTGCTGAATCAGTCTTCTCTCGCAGGCTCCTGCACTCCGAGACCAGGATCTGCTCCACAAATAAGATCCCTGGGGTGCTCATAGAGGCCGACATCACAGCCGCGGGTGTATCAATTGCTGCAGTGCCCTGCTGGCTGTGATCCTCGTAGCCATTTCCCCTTCGAAATTTTCCTTACTCACTTAAAATGGCATAGAGCAATACTGGGGATCAAAAGCGACCGATGTTTACCACAATAGGGAAGAAACAAAGGATGAACGCACCACTTTGTCTGGGTTCTGATGCAGAGCTCAGCATGGCAGTCCCACTGGATTGCTGCCATCATGGATCTCCCCCGAATAATCCCGGTTAAAAAACGTTTTTGAAATGGTTTGAAGATGTTTCTTGTAGATGGAGACAATGGAGAACCATTGGATGTAACATTGTTGGATATTCAGGTGGATGTTTAAGCGTTCAGAACATGAATAGTAAATAAAATTAAACCAACGCAGTTACCATAAGATATAGGAGCGGAAGTAATGCCATTCGGCCCATCGAGTCCACTCCGACAATCAATCATGGCTGAATGTTCAGGAGGGACATTTGATTATGGAAAGGTAAAAGTGAAGTTGGCCTTCATTTAACGGAAATGGGAATATCGATGTAAAAGCGTTCTGCACAGACTGCATGCGTTGCGGATGAGATTATACCTGTGTTCTGTACTGTTTCAAAGAATGAGAGGTGATCTCAGGGGATCTTAGAAGATTCACGCACAGCAGACTGACTAATACAGCGGCATGGAGAAGTGCAGCAGGCAAGATTGGGGGAATCCCTAGATATTCTACTAAAACTTCAATCAGAACAGAATAACCAGGGAAAAATTAGGACCCATTTCGAAACCAAGGGGGCTATCTGTGTGTGAAGCTGGTGAACATTGGTAGATTGTGACACGAGAGCTTCACATCTGTTTTATGTGGGAGAAGGATGAGGCAGGTACAGAATTCAAGAAGATGCATTGTGAAGCTCTCGAACAGATTGATATAAGATTCAAGTTGAGATTGATGGTTTTGAATGATGTAAAGTCCAGATGAGTTGTATCTCAGGATGCTGTAGGAAACAAAAGAAGAAATGATCTGACCTAAATGTTTAAGTCGTATCTGACTACAAAGGAGATGCCAGAGGACTAGAGAACAGCTATGCGTTCCCATGCTACGTGAAAGGTGGTGGAGATATACCAGTGTCTTGTGGCGAACCACAGCGAGCAGTGTAGTGTATCTTATTTGTGGCATTCATAAATGATGTGGAGGTGAGAGTGGGGGGTGGGGGGTGGCGCGTGTAGTAAGTAATTTTGTGTTTGATACAAATATTACCCAGGTGGTTGGCAGTGAGGAAGAAGGCTTTATTTTACAGGAAGATACAAATGGAATGGTCAGATGGGCAGATCAATGGAAGATGGAATGCAAACCTGATAAATATGAGGTGATGCAGTGTGGAAGAAGGAACCACATAGGGGAGTACCCAATGAATAGCAGCACACTAGGAAGCTCAGAGAGTGCTTCTCCACATATCCCTGAATGTGACTGGACAGTGTAATAGCTAGTTAAGAAAGCACAAGGGACTGTAGGCAGAAAGTTTATTCATCGAGGCGAAATAATATGAGCTAAACATGCCATTGGTTAGGCCATAGGTAGAATACTGTGTGCACTTTACAGGAAGGGTTTTGGTTTCTCAGGAACACCAGAAGCTATTGGGGTCTCAACAGAGTTGGAAGCTTCAGTGGAAGTCTCCTGGCTGCAACTCTCTCTGAATTTTCACTTGATTTTTTCTGTCCTCGATTGGAGAACTGCATCTGAGGATCTATGTCTGAACTTCCCCTTTTGCCAAGTATGTGATTGTGGGATAGTACTGTATCAGAACGTTTAATTAATAATGGTTGCTCTATCTATCATTGTGATAAGATTTCCAAAAGACTTATTTTTTTCTGAATTCCTGTTTGCCTGTATTTTAACTGCAGTGTTTAAATGAATTGTGTTTTTCTTAACGTCTTGTCGTTTGACCAGTCACATTACATCTGGAACAGACACTTTACATTTCCTTTAAAATAAGAAAACATTAGAGTCTAGAACACCGACTTCAAATATTTTTGAGGGGCTCTGGTGTGTTCCGAAACACGTGACTCCTTCCTTTCCTGTATAATTGGTTGGAGGCACTAAATGAGCTATCTCTACTCTTCTCCAATAATTTCATAAAGCTGAATAACTTCCTCATATTCCTGTGAAACTAGCGTGAGGCGCTGAATAATCTCCTTCTTTTAACTGTGGAAATGTGCAGTGTCCAGCAGCACTGCTACATGAATGTAACTGATACTTCCAACAGCACAAGCCTGAACGTTGTCCTGATCTTGCTGCACATGGACACAGACTAGTTCAAGAGCTGAAGGGGAACATTTTTCCTGAATATTGTGTGATCTTCAGTGAAGACCTCCAATTCTAATCTTATGGTGTGGGCAAGACATTTGTGAAGCACCTGAAGATGTTTGTGCTGAGGAACTACCTTGAGGAGTTTTTGCAGGCATATCCAGGACTGCATGGAGTTTTGTACACAAACCACAATCATTGTGCGTTATGCTTTAAATCATTCTAACCACGAAAGTTTACAACTCATTCCCATGAAGTGCAATCCTGCTCAGGCTCCTTGAGACTGTCCTTAGTTAAATGATGCCTTGATGTCAGGGCCGGTCACTCTTCCCTGAGCCTTTGTGTTCACATTTTTTGTTCATATCAATAGGCCACAGTGTGGGGCAGGGAGTGCTTTTTGACCAGTCAGAGTTGAGGGCTCTGACACGAATTGGACACAAAAGAAGATATTAGACCTTATGATCTTATTGTGGGAGAAGAGTTGCTTGTGGGTGGGGGGAGTGGGGTGGGTGGCGTGTGGATGAATGACATATCCCTGTTTGTGGCCTTCTCACATTCTATTATTGGAAAGTAGAGGCTGTTATTTTCCTGGAAGCTCTGTAATTGAATATTACCAGATTGTCTGGACCATCTCTGGGTGAGGAATGGGGGCTGTATTCACAGTGAAACTGGGTCTACAACTTGACCAACAAACGAAGCACAGGTTGCAGAAAGGGGAAGCTCAGTTAGGAGTGATGAGGACCCTCTTTCATACCATTGCCTGAGTTTTCCTATTACACTTTCCAAACCAGCCCAACCTGGTTTGACAGTTTTGAGGGGCTGAATGCTCTCCTCTGTTACTGTGATAGGAGTAAGTAGCCTCCAACTGCTCCTGTCTAGCAGGTTTGATGGGCTGAAGGGAACACAGAAACATGGGACTGAGGAGCAGGAGTGGGTCATTAGACACTTTGAGCCTTCTCTACCCGGGACTAAGATTGTGGCTGATCAAATTGTGCTCTCAGCTCCACTTTCTTGTCTGTGTGCTTTTATCCAAGAATCACTTCTCTGTCCAATATTTAACTAACTCAGTGTTGAATAAATATAAACAAAGAGACATCTCAAACTTGTGGGGAAGAGAATTCCCACTTGAAATGCCTGTTTAGAATGTCTGCTCATCCCTCTTATAGAGTCATAAAGCATGCAAATGTGTAAGTGCTGACCAGATATCCCATTATGTTCGAGTCTGATTTGAGACCATTTGTGTCATATTCTTCTAAAACTCCTTATTCGACTACCCATCAAGATGCCAGACTCTACCACTTCCTCTGGGAGATATATGGACACCTCCCTCTATACGAAAACATTGCGTCTAAGTTCCCTCTAAAATATTTCCCCTCGTACCTTAAAACGGGTCTCCAGTCTGAAAAGCAATCCTCTATCAACTTCTGTCTCCTCCCTTCAATCTAATTTTGTATTCAATTGGCTTGGGTGCGCTGGTTCCCATGTAACCTAACCTTACTAACTTGTCTAATATGCAGAATGTTGTCGAACAACTTGTTCCAGTCTGTATGTTCATACACTTTCTTCATCAATCTGCTTTGTCACCTCTTTAACAAACTCAGTCAACTTAGTGCGACACGATTTCTCATGCAAAAAGCCATGGTGACTATCCCCAATCAATTCTTGCCTTTGAAAATGCATGCAATTGGCTATCCCTCAGAATCCCCTCCAACAACTCACCCACCACTGATGTCAGGCTCACTGGTCCAGAGTTCCTTGGGTTGTTGGGTAACTGTTTTATTTAGTACTGCCACTCTTCCATTGGTCACAGCAAATTATCGGTGTAACCAGGTTGATGATATGGCCAACGTTATAGGTCTCACATTGGGTCAGGGTCATCCTCGGAAGAGGTCAGGTTGATTTCCTTCGTTTGTGAAAATAACAAATTCCTGACGAAAACAACGTCCCTCAAACTATGATGGAAAGATGAATGTCAAACAGAATAGAATTTTTTAAAAAAAATGTACATTGATATTTCCATTTCTGAAAATACTGAGGAGCACAAACATACACACACACACACACAGATACATACACAGACAAGCACACTCAAACACACACCCACAGACATGTACACACAGACACACTCAAACACACAAAAACACGGTCACACACACAGACACATGCACATACAAGTATACGCACAAACACAGACAAATGCATGTACCGTAGACCGTAAATAATTAGAGCAGAATAAAAAGCCATTTGGCCCATCCAGTCTACTGAGCTATTGATCGTGGCTGACATGCTTTTCAAGCCAATTCTCCTGTCTTATCACAACAAGCCTTGATCCCATCATTAAGCATAACTTATCTAGTTATATCCTAAAGATGCTAATGTATCTGTGTGTCCGTGTGGGTCTGTGTGCATGTGTTGTCTCTCTGTGTGTCCCAGTGTCCTGCCCTGCGCTCCATGTTGGAGAGTGGGGTTTTAGCAGTTTTGAGGCACATCTTTGTAACTTGCTCTGTGCCTATCCATTGAACACCTGTGTTAATCATTCTCTGCTGCTCATGTGCTCAGTAACATGAGGAATCCCCACAACTGTTAGTGGTTCAGACCAGGCGTCTCACTTGCATTTCACTGACATTTGACTAAACTCTAGTTTTTGCACGTTCGTGGAAGTGCTGGGGATGGTTTCCTGGAGGCTATATTTTAAACTGCTGTGGAAATTCAGGAAGACCAGAGACTTTGGTGACCCAACGCTGGATGAAACATGGTGACTGTAGTTACAGTATTTGGATCTGCAACATGACCAACAAATGGAGCAGAGGCTGCAGGGCGGGGAATCTCTGTAAAATGGAATGAGGGAATTGCAATCAGATCAGTCATGATTTTGAAGAATGTTGGAGAAGGATTGCATGGCTCGCTCTTGCAACTTATTTAGATATTTCTGTTAGTAACAAGCCGATTTCCCTTTCCTCCCAGTGTCCCAGACTGGTGGGTAGTGAGTCACCGCCTCCTGTTCCTGGAGAACAGAAATCTAGGGCCTCACGATCCTCCATGTTTATAAAAGGAGGCAGGAATAAAATAACAGTCAGGCTGCATAAAATGTTTGGTGGAGAAGGTTTTAGATACCTTTGTCTAATGCTGCTCCAAGTTTGAAATTCCCTGTTATCAAGTCCTTTCTTAACCTAGTGACATCATTCAGAGCATTCAAACTGCTGCTCAGGAATGAGAGAAACAGGAGGTAATCACTGAATTGAGGAGATTTTCACCAAGAACTAGAATGGAGGATGCTCAGTGTGTTGAATGACCTACTCTTTTCCCGATGTTTCTGTGCAGTCTGTGGGAAAGCTCTGTAAATCCTGTCACCTGCCCTCAGATGTTAGGAAGGATATCTCTGCAGGGTCATACGGTAGTATTTCCCGTTCCAATACTGTGGCTGGTGCCGGGTGATCTGTACAGTTTTATAATTTAAGACCCCAGAACAGTTTGATACAATACAGTGTCTTGCTTGTCCGTTTCCGAGACCATTGAAGTGTGCTTCACATGTCTGTGTGTCTGGAGTCACGTTTCAGCCAGACCAGGAAAGCACGGGAGATTCACTTCCTGAAAGTACATTGGGGAAGCAAATTGGTGTTTACAATCGACATTGGCTTCAAGGTCACTGTTAATAACTCCAGGTTTTGCATGTCGATATTTTATTAATTATAACGTCCACCAGGTGCCACAGCATTAGCTTGGACTGATCTAGTAATCCAGTGACATTCCACAACAGCACCATCTCCAAACGGGGACCTATTGGAAACCACACTGAGCTGGTTATTTCTGTGCTGCTTGACAGCTCTGTCAAAAAGAACTCCCACCAATGTGACTATCGCGACGGGACTCAGGGAATGGTAAATGGTTAGACTGTAGTTATCGCCTTGTTATGGGATTGGACATAGCTGAGTAAATTTCCACATTGACAGAGAGATGTCAGAGCTGGAGCTTCCCCAGTGACATGGCTTGTTGTACAGCACAAGTGTTCAGTACCTTTGCAGGAATGGTGTCAGGGCCCATTGCCTTTGTCGTATTTACTGTGTTCAGGTGTTTCTTCATGTCACATGCAGCAAATCAGATCGATTAAAGACTGGCATCTGTCATTCTGCAGGCAGCATGGCGAGGGTGAGGTGGATCATCAACTCAACACTTCTGGCTGAGGACGATGCAGATAATACAACCATGTCCTTTATACTTATGTACAGGGCTGTCCCGTGATATAGGATGGCGATATTTATGGAGTCCTCTCCTCCAGTGAGTTGTTTAATAGTCCATCGACATTTATGTCTGGATGTGGCAGCACTGCAGAACTTCGATCTGACCTGTTAGTCTTGGGATCATTTTTCCCTGTGTATCAGATGATAGTCTTGCTGTTTCGAATGTAACCAGTCAAGTGCGGGAGCTAAAATGGATTGTCATCAGGTTTAGGTACGCATGGTTCCGACCCTATCATGTTCTCCCGCACTCGTCGCTGAACCATAGATCAGCTTGATGTTAATGGTAGGCTGAGGGATTATCCTGGGGAAAATGTTACGGATTGTAGTTGAATACAATTCTACTGCTGCTGTGATTCTACCGCACCACATGAATGCCCACTTTGAGCTCCAGTATGTTCAATTCAATTCTATTGACTATCCCCCAGTTCACACCAAGACCCATTCATCCATCAGCCATGTACTCAGTGTCTTAAACTGGTTTCTGATGTGGTAACACTTCCATTTTCCTATTCACATTCTGGTCTCCCTGGTGTCACGCCTCCAATTTGTTACTTTACTCAAACCCCTTCACATATGCATCTGAATCTTTTCCATTCGCCCAATGCTATCTTCTGTGTTTGATGTGAATGTGTTCCCCTGTTTGTCTCCCTGACCATGATTAAGAGCTCTGCAGTGTCAGAGATGCCAGCCTTATGTAGTTTCAGATCAAGAAATGTTTGCACCTTGCATTATCGGTCACTTCCCAGTGCACGGCGTTCCGTATGAGGCAAGGTGTTTGAGCAGCTTTAACACATGTCCATGGAACTTGTTTAAAAACAGAAATTGCTGACGAAACTCAGCAGGTCTGGCAGAATCTCGTGCAGTGAAAGCAGAGTTAATCTTTCAGGGCCAGTTATCCTTCTACAAAGCTCCCATTTTCTCCAGCAATTTTTGCATGTTCATTTCCAGGATCCATAGTTATTTCTTTAATTGAAAATTTGTTCTGAGCCTATTCATTTCTGGAGAAACCCAACAGGTCTGGCATCATCTGCAGAGACAGAGAAACAGAGTTAGCGTTTCAAGTCCAGTATGACACTTCTTCAGAACTGAAAAGGATTGGAAAATGAGCTTTATAATCCCTTGACAGATGTGGGGATTGGCTGACGGGTAAAAGAGGATGTGACAAAAGACAAACATGTTTTTAGTAGTGAAGAACGAGAAGATCATGCGAAGTAGCCTAATAATTAAAATGTGAATGGGGTAAAGGGGTTCTCTCTATTGAGTGAACGATAAGGAAGATACAACCGCACAAGGTCATAAGGAGACCAGAACGGAGAATGTACGGAAACTGGAGAACAATTATAATGGGGTCAGACTGTGAAGTTGTGAAATTGTACATTAACTCCTACAGGATGTAACGTACGAAAGTGTAAAGTGAGGTGTTACTCGAGCTTGGGTGGTGCTTCCTTGGAACATTGCAGCAGCCTAAGGCTGAAATGTTAGCATGAGAGCAAGGTAGGTTATTGAAATGGGAAGTAATGAGAAGGTCAATGTTATTTCCACAGACAGAGTGGGAGTGTTCCTCAAAGCAATCTCTGTTTGGTCTCGCCAATATAGAGAGACTGCATTGTGAGCAGCAATGATAGGAGACCAGATTGAAAGTTTACAACAGAAATGCTGCTTCACCTGGAAGGTATGTTTGGTTCCTTGGACAGTGAGGAGAGAAGAGGCGAATGAGCAAGTGTTGCAGCTTCTGAAATTGTATGGAAAGGTGCCATGCGGGAGTGGGGAAGTGTTCAGTGTGATGGGGGGCGGGGGGGGGGGGGGGGGAACACAGAGAGGGAAGGGCTCCTGCGAAATACTGACAGTGGGCGGGAGGGGAAGATGTGTTTAATGGTGCTGTCCTGCTGGAGATGGTGGAAATGGCGTAAGATGATTATGTGAATGTGGATTCTAGTGCAGGAAGAAGTGTGGACAAGGAGGAATCTATCATTGTTCTTGGATAGAGGGGACGGATTGAGGGCAACACCGTGGGGGATGGGACAGTGACAGATGAAGGCCCTGTCCACCAGAGTTAGGGGATTTCTGGTTTGAAGGAAAATGTGGTCACGTTAGACGCAGCTCACAGGAATGTGGCATCATCAAACAGAAATAACAGAGATGCAGAAACTTGGAGAATGGAGTCAGCTTCCGCTGATCATGTGTTCAGCCACAGGCAGAAGTTCCTCCTGGATGATTGAAAAGACCCAGGCATCTAAATTGAGGATTTCTGCCTCACATCTGGTCTGAGGCGGAATGTGAAAATAGACCCAGAGGAAGGTCAGTGAGTATACGTGAGCAGACATTCAAGCAGATATCCCAAACCGCTCAGTAATTATCGTTTCTGTTCAAAACGAAGAACTCGGTAAGCAGGTGAACCACCCATGGTTGACAAAAGGTCTCAAGGATACTATTCATGAGCATTAGTGGCGGGCCAGATTTATAATGTTTATTTCAGGGAACATAAGCTGATGTTAGGCACGAATTTCAGCTGTGCTTCCTGATTAACCCCGCAGAAAACACTGCCATTGCTGCTCCATCCTCTCCCCTGCTCATCTCCCCTTCCTGGTTCCAGTTCCTCCCTCGCAAATTGCAGAGTACATTCTCTCACATTATGGTCCCTACCCACTTCACCCGAAACTCTTTGATTAGGTCTACCGTCTCTGCTGTAGCATCAAGCTGCGTGTTGTGCTGCCACTGTGCTCTGGTCTCAGTGTGGCTTGGTCTCTTCATTCATGCTGTTTTACACCTCCCACTCACATCTCATTCCGGAAAGTTTCCTTCTTGGAGTAAACCTTATTGAAATTAGCTCTCCCCCTTTGCACTGAATTGACACTGTGATCCAAATTTCAAAACATATACTCAGCCTTCATCTCACTCTGCTAAAGGTCAACGCTGACCGTGTGGTACAAGAATTCCCCTTTTTATAAGGTTCATGCCAGAAATGCGCTTTCACTGACATTTATTAATGTCAGCAGCAAGTGTAGTAGCTTGAAAGGATTGTCATCAGGTTTCGATACACTCATCACTGAACCAGAGATCGTCGTTGTGGTAATGGAAGACTGAGAGATTATATTGTGGTTGAATATAATTCTGCTGCTGTTGCTGCTACTACAGCTGCTATGATTTACAGCATCACATGAATGCCCAGATGGAGCTGCAATATCTGCAATACAATTCTGCTGCCTGTCCTCAATTCACACGGGGACCCGGTCACCCTTCTCCTCTGTACACAGTGCCCTATCCCAGTTTCTGATGTGGGAACGATTTCTTTTTAAAAAATTCTCATCCTGTTTGGGTATCTTCATGATGCCATGCCTCCAATTTGTCGCATTCCTCAAAAGCATTTAACGTTTACACCTGAATCTCTTCCCCTCCGGTAATGCCATCTTCTGTTTAAAGCGAATGTGTTTCCCTCTGTTTCTCTCCATGATCATGATTAAGAGCTCTATCGTGTCAGTGATGACAGCCTTATGTAGTTTCAGAACAAATGAATTTGTATACCTTGCGTAATCATTCACTTCCTGGTGTATGGCGCTTTATGATGGACAGGGCGTGTGAGCAACTTTGACACACGTTTGAAATTTGTTCAAAACCAGAAATTGCTGAAGACACTGACAAGTCTGACAGCATCTGTGGAGTGAAAGCAGAGTTAATCTTTCGGGTTCGGTGACTGTTCCTCAAAGCACTCAGTAAGTCCAACAATTTTTGTTTTTGTTTCAGATTTCCTGTATCCAATGATATTTGCTGTATTGAAAATGTATTCTGGAACTTTTCATTTTTGAAGGAGCTCAGGGGTCTGGCAACATCTGCAGAGACAGAGAAACAATGTTAATGTTTCAAGTCCAGTGTAAATCTTCTTCAGAAGTGTAAATGATTGGAAATTGAGCGTTTTAGTATCTTGGCAGAGGTAGGAAAGAGTGTTTGGAGGCCCAGTGTGAAAGACGAATGAGCTTGAAATTGTGGTGAAAGAGACACAGATATACAATGGGTGTAAATTAATGTGTAAATATTAGAAATTGATTTTCTCTGTTGAATGCAACATAAACAAGACACCAACTTAGGGAGCCCAGGTGGAAGAGTGTAGGGAAAATGGAGAACAGCCATAATGGGTTCAGGCTGTGAATTTATGGAATTGAATATTAACTCCTACAGACTGTAACGTACCAAAGTGTAAAGTGAGGTGTTACTCGAGCTTGGGTTGTTCTTCATTGGAACATTGCAGCAGCCTGCATTTTCTTAGAATTCCTACAGTGTGAAAACAGGCGCTTCAGGTTTATACTGACCCTCCAAAGAGTATGCGAATCTATCCCATTCTCCACCCTAATACTATACATAGGTCCTTAACTATTGCATCACATCAACATCCCGGAACACGATCGGCATTTCAGCATGGCCAGTTCACCTAACCTGCACAACTTTGAACTGTGACAGGAAACTAGAACACCCAGAGGAAATCGAACCCAGTTCCCTGATGCTGTGAGGCAGCAGTGCAAACCACTGAGTCACAGTGCCATCCAGGACCGAAATATTATAAGGCCACAACTCTATAAGGGCAAAAATGAAGCCATTCGGACCATCAGGTCTGCTCCGCCATTCGATCACGACTGACAGATTTTCAACCCCATTTTCCTGCATCCTCTCAGTAATCTTTGATCCCCTTGTCAATCAAAACTTATCTGAGTCTGTTTTAAATATACTAAATAGAACATAGAACATAGAATAGTACAGCACAGAACAGGCCCTTTGGGCCACGATGTTGTCCCGAGATTTAATCCTAATGTAAAATGTAGTAATTTAACCTACGCATCCCTCAACTCACTGCTATCCATGTGCATGATCAACAGTCGCTTAAATGTCCCCAATGACTTTGCTTTCACCATCAGAGCTGGCAATGCATTCCATGCATTCACAAATCTCTGCATAAAGAACCTACCTCTGACGTCTCCCTTTATCCTTCCTCCTAATATCTTCAAACTCTGATTTCTCGTACTAGTCAATCCTGCCCTGGTGAAGAGTCTCTGGGTATTCCTCTCATTATTTTGTACACCTTGATCAGCTCTCCTCTCTCCTCCTTGTCTCCAGAGAGAAAAATCCAAGCTCGTTCAACCTTTCTTCATAAAGCAATCCCTCAAATCCAGGCAGCATCCTTGTAAATCTTCTTTGCACCCTCTCCAAAGCCTCTGAGCTTTCCAATAGTAAGGCGTCCACAACTGGACACAATATTCCAAGTGTGGTCTCACCAGGACTTGTGGAGCTGCAGCAAAACCTCACGGCTCTTAAACTTGATCCCCCTATTAATGAAAGCCAAAACACCATATACTTTCTTGACACCCTATCCACTTGGGTGGCAACTTTTAGGAATCTATGCACTTGCGCACCCAGATCCCTCTGTTCCTCCACACTGCCAAGAATCCTGTCTTTAATGCTATATTCGGGATTCGAATTTGACCTGTAGCCCTCTATACTACAGTAGCCCTCTATACTATCGACGTCACCTCCAACCTTTGTGTCATCAGCAAAGTTACTAACCCACACCATAACCTCCTCATCCAAGTCATTTATAAAAACTACAAAGAGCAGAGGCCCAAGAACACAGCCCTGTGAGATCCCTCTCAACACTGTCCTCAAAGCAGAATACTTTCCATCTACAACCACTGTCTGCGTTCTGCCAACCAGCCAATTCTGAATCTAGATAACCAAATCTCCCTTTATCCCATAATTCATGACTTTATGAATGAGCCTTCCATGGGGAACCCTATCAAATACCTTGCTGAAGGACACATGCACCACATCCACTCCTCGACCGTCGTCGACCTGTCTTGACACGTCCTCAAAGAAATCAATAATATTTGTGAGGCATGGCCTGCCCCTCGTGATGCCACGCTGACTGCCTTTAATCACACAATGCTTTGCCAAAACGTCATAAATCCTATCCCTCAGAATTTTTTCAAAACTTTGCTGACCGCAGACGTAAGACTGACTGGTCTCTAATTGCCCGGGATTTCCTTATTACCCTATTTGAAATAAGGAACAGCATTCGCCTTCTTCCAATCCTCCGGTACGACTCCTGTGAAGAGTGTGGAGGCTAATATCCTCGCCAGTGGCTTAGCAACCTCCTTTCTTGCTTCCCGGAGCAATCTAGGATAAATCTGGTCTGGCCCTGGGGACTTATCCATCTTAATGTTTTCCAGAATTGCTGGCACATCAACTTCATCACTCTTGATCTGGTCAAGACTGATCTGTCCCAGCTCCTCTAAGTTTCATTTACAATAAGTTCCCTTTCCTTGGTGAAAATCGAAGCAAAAAACTCATTTAGGGCTTTCCCTATCTGCGCAGACTCCACGCATAAGTTCCCTTCGCTAATCTTGGTCGGCCTGACCTTCTCCCTGATTATTCTCTTATTCCTCACGTATGAGGAAAATGCCTTTGGATTCTCCCTAATCCTTCTTGCCAAGCCTTTTTCGTGCCCCATCATGGTTCGCCTCAGTCCATTTCTGATCTCCTTTCTAGCAAGCCTGTAATCCTCTAAAGCTGTGCTCGATCCTTGCGTCCTCCATCTGACGTAAGCTGCCTGCTTCCTTTTTACGAGACGTTCCACTATTCTCGTCATCCAAGGTTCCTTAATCTACCCCTTCTTACCTGTCTCGGAGGAATACATTTGTGTATCACTCGCAACAACTGCTCCTTAAACAGTCTCCACATGTCTGCTGTGCCCTTTCTGTGGAACAATTGCTCCCAGCCTGTACTTCCCAACTCCTGTCTGATAGCATCATAATTTCCTTTTCCACAATTAAATATCTTCCCTCTGAAAATGTTCCTTTCACTATTGCATACTATGCGACATGTGAGGCAGTTGTGATCACTTTCACCAAAGCGGTCTCCCACCGTGAGTTCTGACACCTGTCCTGGCTCGTTGCCGAGCACCAAATCCAAAATAGCCTCTCCCCTCGACGGTTTGTCTACATACTGAGCAAGGAAACCGTCTTGAACACACCTGAAAAAAACGGCTTCATCCACACCATCTGCACTTCGGAGGTTTTCGTCCATATTGGAAAAGTTGAAATCACCCATAACAATAATCCTGCTACTTTTGCATTTTTCCAGAATCTGCCCGCCTATGAGATCTTCAGTCTCTCTACTGTTATTAGGTGGTCTGTAGAAAATCCCCAAATGCGGTGACCGTTCCCTTGCTGTTCCTAACTTCCACCCATACTGACTCAGTAGACAAACCTTCCTCAACAACCTCATTTCTGTAGCTGTGACGTACTCTCTGATTAGCAATTCTATACCCCCTCTTCATTTTCCACTCACCCTATTCTTTTTTAGATTAGATTAGATTAGATTACTTACAGTGTGGAAACAGGCCCTTCCGCCCAACAAGTTCACACCAACATTCCATAGAGCAACCCACCCAAAACCTTCCCCTACATTGACCCCTTCATCTAACACTACGGGCAATTTAACATGGCCAATTCATCTAATCTGCACATTTTTGGATTATGGGAGGAAACCGGAGCAAATCCACAGGGAAAGTTTGCAAAATCCGCACTGACAGTTCCCTGACGTGGGAACTGCGCTGTGAGGCAGCAGTGCTAGCCGATGTTCCACCGTGTTGCCCCAAAACATTTTAAACATTCTAAACGTTGGAACATCAAGCAACCATCCCTGCCCTTGTGAAACCTACATCTCCGTTATGACCACGACATCGTTGCCCCAAGTACGGATCCATGCTCTAAATTCGTCACTCTTATTTCGGACATTCCTTGCATTAAAGCAGACGCACTTTAACCGATCCCTTTATTTCATCGGGTGAGAAACCTTCCTGATAGATTCAATATATCCTATCACTGTCCCGTCTGCAACTAACCCCCTCTCAGACATGTGGTCTTATTCCTACCCCCCTGCCAAACTAGTTTAAACCCGCCAGAATCACACAAGCAAACCTCCCAAACAGGCCATTTGTGCCCCTCCAGTTTAGGTGCAACCCGTCCTTCATGTACAGGTCCCACCTTACCCAGAAGGTATCCCGATGGTCTAAGTATCTGAAGCCCTCCCTCCTGCACCAGCCTCGCAGCCACGTGTAAAACTGCATTCGCTGACTGTTCCTCATCTAACTAGCTCGTGGCACTGGTAGCAAACTTGAGATAACTACTCTACTCGTCCTATTCTTCAGCTTCCAAACTAACTCTCTGTAGTCAATTTTCAGATCCTCAGTCCCTTTCCTGGCTATATCATTGGTGCCAAATGATTTGGTTTCCTCAGCCTTCTGTGGTAAGGAATTCCATAATTTCACCACTCTCTGGCTAAAGATGTTTCATCTTATCTCCGTTCTAATGGGCTTTCCCTTTTCTCTAAGCCTGTGTCCTCCTGACAGTGCACACGTCCTCCACATTTTGTCTGTATCCAGGTCATTCAGTATTCTGTAAGTTTCAATTGGATCCCCCCTCATCCTTCTAATCTCCATCGAGTATAAACCCAGGATCCTCCAACGTTCCTCATGTGTTAAGCTTTTCATTTCTGGTGAACCTTCTCTTGACACACACCAAGGCTAATGCATCCTTCCTGAGTTATGAGGCACAAAATACTGGAAATGTGGTCTGACCGGAGCCTTAGAAAGCCTCAGAATCCCCACCATTATATCCTACTCCTCTCGAGATGAATGAAAACATTGTATCTGTCTTCTTAACTACTGACTCAACCTGCAAGTTTATCTAAGGCGAATCCTGCGCTTGGAATCCCAAGTCCCTTTGTTCCTCAGATTTCTGATTTTTTTTCCCGTTTAGTAAATAGTCCATGCCTGTATTCTTCATACCAAAGTGCATGACCTCACACTGCCCCACATTGTATTCCATCTGCTACACCTTTTCTCACTCTCCTAAACTGTTGAAATCCTTCTGCAGGCTCCATGCCTCCTCAATACTACATGCCCCTCCACCTATCTTTGCATCATCTGCAAACGTAGTCAGAATGCTTTCTGTCCCACCACTCAGATCATTAGCCTATAAAGTGAAATGCTGTGGTCACAACACTGACTCTTGTGGAACACTACTAGTCACCGGCTGCTATCCTGAGAGGGGCAATTTTATCCTCACCATGCCTCCTGCCAGACAGCCAACCTTTTATCCATGCTAGTACCTGGCCTCTGACACCAAAGGTCCTTATCTTACTCTACAGCCTCCTGTGCGGTACCATATCACAGTCTTTCTGGAAGTTCAGATAGGTGACTTTCTCTGGTTCAACGCGTCGTTACCTCCTCAAAGAATTCTGATTATCCTGTTAGCAATGTAGATTATTGAACTTGGGAGCAATCAGAAGTAAAGGGTCATTCCTACAGACAGGGTGGAGATGTTCCTCAAAGCAGTTTCTGTTTAGCTCACTAATTTAAAGGAGAGTGCATTGTGAGCAGCAAAGACAGGAGACTGGAATGAAAGAGTACAACAGAAATGCTGATTCACCTGAAAAGTGTGTCTAGGTCCTAGGACAGTGAGGAGGGAAGAGATGAATGGGAAAATGTTGCAGCTTCTGCATTTACATGGGAAGGTACCATGGTGTTGTGGGGAAATATTCGGGGTGATGGAGCGTGCCACAGAAGGAATAGTCCCTGTGAAATACTGAAAGTGGACTAGAGAGGAAGATATATTTGATGGTGCTGTCCTGCTGGAGATGGTGCAAGTGGCGGAGGATGATTCTGTGAATGCAGATTCTAGTGCAGTAGGAAGTGAGGACAAGGGGAGATCTATCATTGTTCTGGGAAGGAGGGGAAGGAGGGAGGGCAAAAGTGAGATAATCACAGAAGGTTCAGTCCATCAGAGTGGGGGGATTTCTCGTTTGAGAGAAAAGGATGTCATGTAGGAAGCTTCCCACTGGAATGTGGCATCATCGAACAGAAATCAAAGAGCCAGAAAAACTGAGAGAATGGAGTCACTCTCCTGTGTTCAGCCACATACACAGGTTCCCACTGAATGACTGAAAAGAGCCAGGTATTTCAAATGCAGATTTATGTAATATATCTGGTCAAATACGGAGTGTGAATACAGACACAGGAGCAGGTCAGCAGATGTGTGGGGGTGGGGGAACATTTAAGCAGGTACTGCTTAATAACACTGAGCTATTATTGACTCTGGTCAAAAAGAAGATGATATGAAGATGTGAAGATAAACCACCCATGATGCACAAAGGCTGTGAAGAATACCCATCAATCACAAACTAAAGAATTCAGATTGGGGAGCTCTAGCGTCGGCCACATTTGGGAAGTTTACTTTTGGAACCAGAAGCAGATTGTATAAAACAAAATACAAAGAAAGTATTCAAAAACTGGCAAGAAATATGAAACAATCTAACCACAAGAGTTTTCCCATATCGAATTAAAAACGTTCATGATGTGCGTGTGACCCTTGGAAGAAAGGCAGGAAAGAATACGTGGGACACCCGGAGGATGTGACTGGGGAACTGGTTTCAGGGAACAGGCAGAGAATTTAAATTAGTATTTTACATCGTTCTTCACAGGGGAAGGCACAAAGAGTTTCAATATTATAAACAAAATTGTAGTCAGATGAAAGTTTTGCACTGTCTCTAACAAAACGAAGAAGGCTTTTCTCAAACAGAAAAGACCAAGGGTAAACAGCTCATCAGCAATTCATAGCTTGTTTTAATAGAAGTGCTTACAGAGTGACTGGTGGCACTGTGTGAAATATTCCATAACTCTCGAGATTATAGGCCTGTTCCAGTGAAACTAGCGAAACTGCAATGTGGCGCCTGTCTTCAAGAAGAGAGTGAGTCTACAAGTGTTTAGGTGCTCCCTTTGTCTGAAATATGGAGCATATTTGAGCAGCATAATGGCCTCATGAGGCACTTTCATCCTGAGTGATTTTGAAAAAAGTAAAACTCTGCTCCTTCCTCTGATGCGTTACATAATGGAGGATGAACATTTTGCTAAAGTTGAATTATTTTGAAAATGATCTGGAACATTGTACAAACGACATCATCCAGACAATTCTAGAAACAACACTCATAAGAACATTTTATAACCATGTGGGGGTATTGCGTAGGTGTGTGTGTGTGTGTGTGAGAGAGAGAGAGAGAGAGAGAGAGAAGGTGCTGCATTGCAGTGGTGAGAGTGCTGGAGCCTTATTCTGGGGAAGGCGCTAACAGATATACAGTGAGTGTGAGAGAGTAGAGAAAATATGTTGACCCTTATTCTGACAGACCGGGGAAGGTTATTGATGCTTTTACTGTATTGCTGGACTTTACTTCGGACCGCAGATACTGCACTGAGCTGAGTGGTGTGTTCAGATCATGCTAGATGAGTCTGGTGGTGCGGCTCCCTCTGGGAAGAGAATGGTCCCGCTGTATACTAGACCATTCACCAGGCCCTCCGTGCTCCTGTCGACAAGCTGTGGTGTAATTTCCCTAATCTGCCATGCTCGGGGTAAACTGTGCAGGGCAGCTCCAAACTGAAAAAGCTCAAGCGTGTGCCCATTGGAATTTTAACGATGGCAGCAGTGCCAGGGATCACTGAATATCCAGGGGTCCCCGGGCGATGGTGTGTAACTCCAGCCATGATGGGTGGGAAAGACGGACTGGTATTGAATGAGAAGGACATCATGGGGTGGGGTGGGTAGTTAATGAGGTGAGTTCGATAAGATAACACCCGGAAATTAGTTCTGCCTCGTGCAGACATTCCTTCTGTCACACTCAATGAAAATGGCACTGAGACAAATTATTGTTCGATTTAGCCCAATGAGTCGAAGACTCTGCTGATCCTACTCCCAGTGACAAAGCTGCAGGGCAAATGCTTATCCAAAATTCTCCATCATCTTAACTTACACCAATATCCTGCTCACCCATCATTCCTGGAAACAGTGACCTATATTGCATGATGCTATCGAAATTTTTTCATTTCACAATTTTTAAACCTACCATCCGATCCTTCTGTGAAATTCTCTCTCAATCTCCCCCTCGCTTTTAACCAAGCTCCTCCCATTTGTTGGTATTAAAACTGAATCCCCCGCCATCTCTATCTGCCAGTGAGTTTCACATCCACAGCACCCCTGTGTCATGCCACAATGTAGATATGGAGCTGTAAATGGAGGGGAGCTGCACATCCTGTCACTTCCAGCATGAGCTGCATGTTTCCCCACGCTGGGCAGTGATCTAACACAGTGTTGCTCAACAATGCAGTGATTGGTGAACACAGCTGTGTATGCTGGGAAGGTTACTGCTCCAGATTAATAGATAAATTCACTGCTATTCACTGCACAGCTCCCCATGCTGCACAGATATCCAGTCTGTATAGAACAATGCCATTGTCTGTTCTTCACAACGCCCTGTCCTGACAAGATTATCTAGTCCACGTTTATAGATCAATGCACTGTTGGACCGATAAGTAGTGAACTGGTGAGTTCTAAACAGTGTTCGATCCTGGACGGATTGCTGAGCAGAACACCAGCCTGGTCTACGCAGTGCTTCATACTGAGCAGGTATATCATCAGGGCTAATACGTATCCGGGCTAGATCTGAGAGGTGGATTCAGTATCCGATATAATTCCTGACATGATTATCACTCCTCCAGCTCGGCCCATTCCGCTGGTAAATGTGAGGTGATATGTTTCAGCTAGAATTTACTTAATCAAAATATTCGACATTAAGCAAAACACAATTTATTCGAATACTGTCGATAAAAGACAACAAAAGGAAGAGGAACTTGCAATAACTTAATTCTTTTGGAAAACTTAGCAGAATAATACTTTACTTAATAGTTATACAGTAACTGCTCCAATATGGTATCGTCCAATAAGCACACAAATGTCAAAAAACAAATGCAGGAAACAGTTTGTCTCACATGCGGTTCTCCAATCCAGGAGGAAAGAACATCAATAGACAGTTCTGAGAGAAATCACAGAGAGTGTGTGCAGCATCCGGGAGAGAATTCCTGCCTTCCAACTTTGCTGAGACCCCAACAATAACTGGCGAAAGGTAAAACTAAGAATCCTGGTTCTGTGAGAGTTTGACTATCACTTCACAGGACCAGGCCGTGGTTGCAAGAACACAAGGAATGGGCTATATCTGCATCGTCTATGGCTCTGTAGGTGTCTCTCAAAAATGCCTAAACCCACCTAAGCCATTTAATGCTGGACAGACAAAAATCAGAGTTAAACATAAATAAATAAAACGAAAAGATGCAGCAGGCCTGGTGATCAGACACAGACGGCCTCGGGAGCCCAGCAATTCCAACACTGCTAAAACACAGCAGAATCATCGAGCTTGTGCAGAGAAAGAATTATCTCGCTCCCTCACCTCTTTGTTTACAACTGAAGATGTGCCATTAGCCCAATAATCAGTGATATCAAAATCCCACGCACACCAAGTATTATTATGATGTATCAGAGTTGCCGTGAAATGGGTTAACTGGAGCTGTTTGTTCAGTGACTGTGATTAATATCAGTCTTCCTGGACCTAATTGGTTCACTGGAGGATTTCCCTCTTCCATAATTAGGGATTTCTTTCAACTTGTTATGCCATAGTATTCGGCACAGCATCAACCTCAACATGATTGGGATCAGCAGCTACAGAGAAAGAGAGAGAGATCAGAATCTGAGAACTTTAGAATGTTCCAACAATGAATTTGAGTTTGAGACCATTAGGCTGGAGTGTTCCAATAATGGATCAGAATCTGAGAACATTAGACTGGAATGTTACAACAATGGACAGGGGTTTATCCTGGGGTCTTCTTTGGCTTTCTCTGGATTGGCCATGGTTAGAGATGCGGATACGAGCCGTACTGTTCATTATTCAAGCTGGGTACTATCCCATCCTCGTTATTATTGGTGTGCCTGGTAAGTCTATCTCTGTCAATTCTATAAATGAGGCTGAATGTTATTGCTATTCTGGTTGACTATATTTAACAAAAACATAAACTTCCAGTCACAAACGCCACTTTATTCTCATGCATTTCCAACGACTTACTCATAAACATCTGAGAAGGAACAAGACTCTTCGGAACCTTGAGTCCCTTTTTACCGTGAACTGTTTTATGTATCCATATTCTCTCTGTGATCAAACCTGCCGACGCCCACCGACATAATATCCCCAATCTCCAGCTCTGCCTGAGTTCTGTTGCTGACTTCGCCATCATCTACCCCTTCGTTATCGACAGATTTTATGGCTCCAGTTCTCCTCTGACCTCTCTTCCAGTCACATATAGTTTGACCACAAACTTATTCTTGTCTCTACAGTTACTTCACAACTGGGACTCTTAAACAGAGTAATAATGTCACTGACTGCAATTCAGAGGCGCAAGTTATGACTCTAAACGCATTGTCTAAAATTTTATAACAGCCGATGACTAAATTTAAATTCCAATATCAAAAATAGGAATGAAGCCTAATTTCACTCATGGCAAGCATAAACTGTCAGGATTTCTTTTCTTATGTTATTGATAACCTTTGGTAAAGAAACCTAACATGTTTGCCCTGTCTGAACTAAGTATCACCTCAGATCCACACCAAATGGTTGCCTCCGTATTGCCGTGACAAATGGCTGCGTGGTCAAGGGCAGTTAGGATGGGCAACAAATACTGCCCTTGCCAGTGATGCTGGCATCCCGCGAAACAACAACAACAAGGAAATGTGAATGCTGGCGATCTGAAATAAAATTCTTCACCGTCTGAAAGAATGTTGGAGAATCTCAGCAGGTATGGCAGTCTGTCGGAAAAAAACACAAAGAACATTTCGAGTTCAGTGAACCTATCAAAACTGAATGAAGCTGAGAAATAATATTATTATATCAGGGATGGTAGGAAGGGTTAGCGGGCGGTTTGTGTTGAGTGGATGATGTCCTGCAAGAGAGTGAGAGAGAAAGAGAGAGAGATGGAGGGAGAGAGAGAGAGAAAAAACAAGCAAAAGGATTGCTGATGATGGACAGGAAGGAAAACAGAATGGGAAGTTATTCTACCATTTCCCCTTTCCATATATTCCTGAATATCATATTTATTAGGGGATGTCTCTGCTTACCGTGAGTTATGTTCTCTCTCTCTCTCGTCTCTGAGTGTGGTGACCAACTCCATCAGCAATACTATATCTCAGAGCTGAGATATAGAGAAATGTAATGTCCCATTGTGAACTGCTTCTGTGGAGAGAGGGACTGTTACTGTGCGACTGTGTGGAGATGTAAGAGCTTTCTCAGCCAGGAAGATAAACTGAGGAGACCGAGGCATTTTCAAAACTGAATGGATGCACTGTAGGTGTGGGGAATTGGAAGTCATCTGGAAAGTCAGTGGAGGCTCTGTGGATGGTGTTCTCAGGATTGTGATGTCAGCTACTGGTTTCATTCAGTGAGTCCCGAGGTTCTGGGGACCCCACTTGAATATTGCATTTACAGTGTGTCTGGGTCTATGATAAACAAATGGATCTGAGACTACACAGAAGGGGTGGGGGGGGGGTGGGGGGCGGGGACGAGGCACTATATTTTCCTCTCTGGGATTTCCAGGAACATTTGTCCAAGCTGAACCCATTCAGGTGTAAAGTGTAAAACCAGCTTGTCTCAAAATTGAGATGGTCACTGAGCTGTATCCTCTCCTTCATTATAACCTGTAGTCTTACACCAGGGACAGGACTGCGCTGACACTCACGATGAATTAAACTGGATGGATACTGGAACTTTGCAGGCAGCAGTGGGTAATATATCCACCATCTCTGAAGTGCAGTACTCCAACGTATTCACGAGCTGACTGAAACCATCTACCTGCTGAGAGGAATGCATTGGTTCCATCTCCACAGGGGAAGGTACAGAAAATAATTTCCAGAAATATTAGCGAACAGAATGACTGGTAAAAATTGGAAACTGCAGGAAATCAGAAGTAATGAAGAGTACGTTATTGAAAATCTAATTGAATTGAAGTTTCATAAATTGCTGCATCTGATGAGCTCCATCTCAGAATGATTGAAATGAGAACAGAGCGAGTGAAAGAATTACTGATTATTCTTCAAAGCTAGTTATATTCTGAAAGGATCCTGCAGACTGGAAAACAACTATTTTCAACCTAAATATTTAAAACAGGATGGAGAGGGAAACAGAAAACTAAATAACTTGATGTCAGCTGTGAGGAAAAATAAATTGGTACATTTTAACTGCAACGTGACAGCTAGACACTTGGAGAACAATGATATGATTTGGTACATTCAGTCTAGATTCAGGAAAGGGAAATGATCTTTGATAAACCTGTTTGTGGAGACTATCCGTTGTGACTTAGACAGTTGAGAACCAATGGGAGTGGAGTATTTGTATTTTTAGAAGACGCTTGACATGTTTGAATATAGGTGAATGGGGAATGTTAGAGTCCATGGGTAGGTAGGGGTGGAATATATACCACATGGATTAAAAATTGAGAAATGGGGAATATGAGAAGAATACTGATTTTCACTGGACTGAAGGATTGATGGGTTGCAGCAGGATCAGTGTTTGGGCAATAGCTGTTCACAAGGTATAAATATGATTCAGATGTGGACAACAAATATCATCATGTACATTTATATTTATTAAATGGTAGAGAGCTTGGCCGGTGCTTTTGTTGAAAAGGACCTGGATGTCCTTGGTCAGAAGTCACTGACAGAATTCCTACAGGGGCAGGGAGTAAATGATATGTGGCTCTTCATGCAAAATGATTGAAGTACAAAAGTTAGAATATCTTTACCACTGATCGTCTTTTGTTGAGAGAGTAGTTGGTGCACTGTGTAAAGGTTTGGTCTGCTTTATAATCAATGATGTCTTTGTCACTGAAAGAGTGCAAAGTAGTTTGACCAGACTAAACACTGGCATGATGTTACCATGAGGAGAGAGTGCAGTAATTATGTGCTTAATCTGTAGCGCTGTGAGAGAATAAGAAATTGAAGCTTGATGGGTATGGACAGGAATTCATTATGTCCCAAACAGCTGAATGGGGTGAAAATGTCATACTTTTCGTTGGATGTTTGATTCACGACAGTTTACATGCATCTGCAGAGCCCCCATGTCGATTGACAGCAAGGTGCAGGCTCTGAATGAACTCTGAACACTTTAATGTACAGTTACTGTCTGACACTGCATTGAATGTCACTTTGTACACAATCCTTTCAGCAGCCAAAATACCATCATTCTGAAACAGTTAGTTATTCCCCAACGGCTTCTAACCTCCACGGAGACCATGGGACTCCCTTCTTGGAGATGGAAGATAGCTTGGAGAATAGCTAAAAAATGTTGGCTTCATTCCGACTGCCAGAAAACCATGTTAAAGTAACACATATGTACCATGAGTAATTAAGCTATGTGGATGAATTTGGAGCAGTCTGTCTGTGCAGCCCCTGCTCCATTTGTTTGTGATGTTGGAGCATCTCTGACATTTTCCTGTTCCTGTGTTAGTGGCTTGACAAGTTGAATAACCTCTTCCTGTTCCTTTGTAAGTAACTCCGGGTGTGAAATAGTCTTTCTGTTCCCATGTATGTGACATGTGGGAGAGAGCAGACTCCCTGTCTTCCTGTGCAACAGTCAGGAGGGACTGAATGGTCCATCCTTCTTCTTGCCCAGTAGTTTTGATGGGATGAATGGCTTCCCCATATTCTTGTGAAACCAGATTGAGGTGCTGAATGAACTCCTTCTTTTACTGTGGAAATGTACTGTGCTGTTACATAAATGTTACCCAGACTTTAACAGCACGATCATGAATGGTGTCCAAGTCTTGCTGTACATGGTCACAGACTGCTTCAAGAGCTGAAGAAGGACTTCAAGAGCTGGAAGAGATGGAATTTTTGTAACTTTCACTGAATGCCCCCTTTCCTGCTGGCACGGTGTCTCAGTAGCTTACACTGTTGCTTATCAGCACCAGAGTCCCAGGTTCGATTCCAGCCTTGGGCAACTGTCTGTGTGGAGTTTGCACATTCCCCACTTGTCTGCATGAGTTTCCTCCGGGTGCTCCGGTTTCCTCCCACAGTCCGAAGATGTTCAGGCCAGGTGAATTGGACATGCTAAATTGTCCATTATGTTAGGTGCATTAGTCAGAGGGAAATGTGTCTGGGTGGGTTACTCTTCGGAGTACTGGTTGGGCCGCAGTTCCTGTATCCACACTGTAGGAAATCTAATCTGCTCAGTTTGGACTCAATGGGCTGAATAGCCTCCTTCCACACTGTAGGGATTATGTGATGACAAACTGGAGATGCCTGGGTTGAGGAAGCTACGCTGAGGATCTCCTGCAGATGTGTCCCACGGCTGAGATGATTGATGCCCACCAATGACAATCATCTTCCCTTATGCAATGAATGACTCCAAAAAGTGTAGAGGTCGTAATTAATTCTAATTAAGTGCGATTTACCGGGAGGAGATTTACCAGGATGTTGCCTGAACTGGAGGGCAGGTCTTATGATGAAACCATGAGGGAGCGAGGGCTTTTCTCACTGGAGGTGTACAAGATGATGAGAGGCATAGAGAAAGTGAATGGCCAGAAGTATTTTCTCAGGGCAGAAATATCTATGATTAGGTGGCATAATTTTAAGGCCATTGGAGGAAGGTTGAGGGGAGATATCAACAGTAGATTCTTTACACAGTGAGTGGTGGGTGAGTCGAATGCACTGTCAGCAGTGGTAGTCGAGTCAAATACGTGAGAGAAACTTAAGAGACTCTTGGATAGGCACATGGAACAAAGTAAATGGAAGCATGTAGTTTAGTCTGATCTTAGAGTAGGATAAATGGCACAACATCGAGTGATGAAGGTCCGAACTGCATGCATTCGTGTAGCACTGTGAGCTCAAAAACTGCATGAATTCATGTAAAACTACGTTATCTCACTTTTAGATTAGAATCAATCTAAACATCATCGCATAGAGAGAGAACACAGGGAGGCAACACCGTCACCATATTGTCGAGCTATCACTCTTGTTAACAGTTAACCTGAGAATGCAACTTTTAAAAAAAAGGTTTTGTGATTTTCATATGAAAGAAGTGAAACTATCATGGTATTCTAACAGATGAAAGGCTTAACAATCAAATTTTCAATGTATAATTTCAGTTACATCACACTGCAAATTTGTGCTATAAATTCTGTGTTAGGATTGAGCCCTCCACTATCACCTGATGAAGGAGCGACGCTGCGAAAGCTAGTGTGCTTCCAATGAAACCTGTTGGACTATTACCTGGTGTTGTGTGATTTTTAACTTTGTACACCCCATTCCAACACCAGCATCTTCAAATCAGGACTGTTCTTTGTTCTGTGTTCTATGAAAGTGCTCAAGAAGACTTGGACATTGAGGAAGATTTGAGACTTGGAGCAGGTCAGATTGGTCTTAGTGAAGGGCAAGGCAGGCTTGGGATGTGAATGACCTGCCCCTGTTTCTGATGTTCTCCCATTCTGTTATTGGAAAGTTAGTTGGTGTTATTTTCCTTGAAGGTCTTTTACGGAATGTTGCAATCAGTGATACCAGCGGATTTTGTGAGCCGTCGCTGGGTGAGTTTTTGGGCCTGTATTCACAGTGAATCTGGGTCTACAACATGATCAACAAATTAAGCACAAGTTACAAAGAGGGGCAGCCATTGCTAGCAGGTTTGAGGGGTTGAATGGAATGCAGAAACATGGGACTGAGGAGCAGGAGTGGGTCATTAGAGAATTTGAGCCTTCTCCACCAGGCATCAAGATTGTGACTGATCAGATTGTGGTCTCAGCCTCATTTTCCTGCCTGTGTCCCATTATCCGTGACTCACTTCTCTGCCAAATCTTTAAGTAACACAGCTGTGAATACTTGTAATCAGAGAGGCACCACTAACTTCTGGGGAAGAGAATTCCCATTCGAATGGCCATTTTAGAATTTTCCCTCATCCCCTTGTGAGAATAAGAGAATCATACTGCGTGGAAACAGATCCTTTTGTCCAAATTGTCCACGCCAATCGGGCATCTTAATCAGATCTCGTCCAACTTGTCAGCTTTTGCCCAACATCCCTCTTAACCATTCCTATTTATGTACCTAACCAGTTACATTTTAAACGTGTAATTGTATCCGTTTTCACCACTTCCTCTGACAGTGCACCCACGAGCCTCTGTGTGAAAACGTTTCCCCTCCGGTCCCTTCTAAGTCTTTGCCCTGTCACCTTCACACTATGCCATCTAGTTCTGGACGCCCCTACACTGGAAAGAATATCTTGCCCATTCAGACTATCCATGCCCCTCAGGACTTTATTAAACCTCTGTCATGTCACCATCCAGCCTCTGGCAAGCCAGAGGAAAAAGCCTCAACCTGCTCATCATCTCCCTGTAGCTCAAACCCTCAGGTTCCAGAAAATCCTTGTAGATCTTTTCTGCACCCTTTCAAGCTTAACAACATCCATCCTTTAGCAGACTCAACTGACATGTACGCACAATTGTTAAAGTGGCCTCACCTACGTCCTGTACAAGCGCAACACGCTACCCCTACCCCTATACTCAATGCTCTGACCGATTAAGGCAAGCATGCCAACTGCGTTCCTCACCGCTCTACCGACATAAACTCCACTTACAAGGAACTATGAATCTTCACCCATAGTTCTCTTTGTTAAGCAACATTCCCCAGGGCACTACCCTGCTTTAACTTACCAAAATGCAAAACCTCACAAATATCTAAATTCAACTCCATCTGCCAGTCCTTGGCTCATTGATGGTCAAGGATCTTGTTGTATTCTGAGATAATATTCTTTACTGTCCACTGCACCACTTTGGTGATGCTATCTGTAAACTTACTAACCATGCCTCCGATAATCACTTCAAAGTTGTTTATATCCGTGATGAAAAGCAGTAAGCTCAGCACTGATTCTTTCAGCACGCCGCTGGCCACAGGCCTTCAGTCTGGAAAACAATCCATTACCTTCAATCAAATTTTGTATCCAATTGGTTAGTTTTTCCTAGATTACATATAACCTAGTTTTAGTAATCTGTCTACAATGGGGAACCTTATTAAATGCCTTGCTGAAGTCTGTGTAAACAATATATACCACAGTGTCTTCTTCAGTCTTCTTTGTCACCTCTTCATAATACTTAATCACATTAATTAGACTTGATTTCCATCACACAAATCCATATTGACTATCCCTAATCAGTTCTTGTCTTTCTAAATAGATCTAAATCCTATCCCTCAGACTCCCCTCCAACGAACTCCTCGACACTAACATTGGCTGATACTGACCACAAAAAATAATTATAACTATGTTGGTGATATGGCCAATGATATAGTTCTCAGAGTGTGTCAGGGTCAGTATTAGGAACAAATCAGGTAGATTTCTTGAATCTGCTAAAACAACACATTTATGACCAAAACAAAGTTGCTCAAACTATGATGGAAAGAGGAGTGACGAGAGGATATTGCAAATATGTACATTAATATTTTTCTTTGAAAAATACTGAGAAATACACACAGACACACATACACACACACACACACACACACACACACACACACACACACACACACACACACACACACACACACACACACACACACACACACACAAATGCACACACACACACACACGCATGGACACACACACGTATTGTCGATAACAAACTAAAAAGCAAAATATCTGCAAAGTTAACTTGAAAGAACATTGTCCAAATATGATTCGAACTCATGACCTAAGGAAAAATGACAGTTTGACTCAAATTCTGTTCTATTTATAGAGTCATCAAGTCCTACAGCATGGAGAGAGGCAGAGAGGCCCTTTGGCCCAAACTCGTCCATGCTGACCCAAATATCCAACCACACTAAGCTCATTTCCCAGCACTTGGCCCTTGCATTCTTGTCCTTTCCTGTCCATGTACTTGCCCAAATGCCGTTTAAATATCGTTAATACAAATGCTTCAACCCCTTCCGTTAGCAGCGCATTCCCTTTGTGTACCACTCTCTGTGTAAAACAGTTTCCATCAGTTTCCCTTTTATTCATTCCCCTCTCACCTTAAACTGATGCCCTCTCCTCCTCGATTCCCCAACTCTAGGAAAAAAGGCTGGATCCATTCACCCTGTCCATGGAAACTTCTATAAGATCCCTCTCAGTCTCCTTTTCTCGAAAGAAAAAAGTCCTCGCTTGTCCAACCTCTCCCTATAATTCATATTGTTGAGTCCTGGCAACATTTTTGTAAATTCCGTCTGCACACATTCCAAAGTAAAAACATCCTTCCATCGCAATGTGATTAAAACTGAACACAGCACTACAAGTGCAGCCCCACCAACTTCCTGGAAAACTGCAACATATCTTCCCAACTGCTCTCCTCCATGCCCTGACCGATGCATGCCCGTGTGGCAAAAGCCTTCTTCATTGCCATGCCTAACTATGATCCCACTTTCAGAGAACGGTGGACCTAAACTCCATGGTCCCTCCGCTCCTTAAGGTCCTATCAATCACCATGAAACTCCTACCTTGATCTAACGTTGCAAAAATATTCCTCGGCCCACTTCTCCAGTTTGATCAAGGTCCAGCTGCAATTTCTGACATACTTCCTCATTGTTCACGATACCACCTATTTTAGTGTCATCTTCAAGTTTCCTAATCATGCCTTGTACATTCGCAAGAATATCAAGATAACAAACAGCAATGGGCCCAGCAGCGACCCATGAGACACTTCATATGTCACAGGCCTCCAGTCCGAGAGCATCCTTCCACTATTACCCTCTGCTTACTACCATGAAGCCATTTGTGTGTCCAATTTGCCAGGTCCCTCTGGATTCCATGCGACTCTAACCTTCCAGACCATCCTATCAATGGTAACCTGGTCAAAGGCCTCCGTGACAACCATACAGACTACGTCTTCCGCCCTGCCCTCATCAACATTTCTGGTCACTTCATCAATGAACTCAAACAAATTTGAGCGGCATGATCTCCCACTTACAAAGCCATGCAATCTTTCCAGTCTAAAAACAACTATTAATAATAATTATTAAAATTAATAATAACAAACTAATTAATAAATAATAATAAGATGACATTTTCAGTGGAGAATAAATTTTGCCATGGTATGTGATATTGGAACGTGCATCATGGGTGAAGGGCAGAATAGATTTTGTCCCTGTGTCATTGAACTGTGTTGAAAAAAGCAAGGTTGGCATGGTGGTTCAGTGGCTAGTACTGCTGCCTCATAGTGCCATGGATCCGGGTTTGGTTCCAGCTTCGGGTGACTCTCTGTGTGGAGTTTGCACATTGTCACTGTGTTTGTGTGGGTTTCCTCTGGGTGCTCCACTTTCCTTCCACAAACCAAAGATGTAACGGTCAGGTGAATTTGCCATGCTAAGTTACCCATAGTGTTATGTGCATTCGTCAGGAGTAAACATAGAGTAGGAGAATGGGACTGGGTGGGTTAGTTTGGAGGGTCGGTGTGGTCTTGTTGGGCCAAATGGCCTGATCCCATACTGTAGGGAATCTGTCAAAAAGGCTATTTCTAATCAAACCTTATCTTTCCAAATGCATGTATATCTCATTCCTCAGAGTCTTCTCAAGTAACCTTCGTTCCACAAATGTTAGACTTCCGGGTCTATCGATCCCAGATTTTTCTTTGCTTCCCTTCTTGAATAATGGCACAACATTTGCTAATCTCCAATATTCTGGAACTTAAACTGTAGCTAACACTGATGCAAAAATATCAACCAGGGTCCCCGTAGTTTCTTCTGTAGCCTCGTGTAGTGTTCTTGGATGCATCTGTTTAGGACCAGCAGATTTATCCACCTTCATACATTCTAATGCATCCAACACGTCTTCTCCTGTGATATTGACTCACCCCAAGATAACACTACTACCTTTGTTAACCTTCGAAGTCTTCATGATTTTCTCCACAGTAATGGCAGACGAGAAATATTCATGGAGAATCTCACAAATCTCTGACGGTTTTCGACATGCATGTCCACTTTGGACGTTGAGGGGTCATATTCTCATTTAGTTATTCTGTTTACTTTAATATACTTATAGAGCCTCTTTGCATTCACTCTAATCTTCTCAGCCAAAGCTATCTTGTGCCCCCTTTTCACCCTCCTGATTTCCTTCTTCAGTAAGCTCCTGTATCCACTGTACACCTCCAGGAATTCCCTCGGACCCAGCTGCCTGGACCTGAGCCACGCCTCCTTTTAGCTGGTCAAAGCCTCAATATCTCCTGACATCCAAGGTTCCCTCTTCCTACCAATCTTGTCTTTTACCCTCACAGGAACATATAGACCTTGAACTGTAGACATTTCACTTTTAAAGTTCTCCCACTTGCAGGAGGTCCCTTCGCCTGCAAGCAAAATCCTCCAACCAACCCCTACAAGCTCCTGTCTAATTCCATCAAAATTCGCCTTGCCCCAGTTTAGAACTTGAACATGTGGAGCCGTTTTGTCCTTCTATGTAACTATTTAAAAATTAATAGAACTATGTTCACGGGTCCCAGAGTGCTCCCCCGCTGTCGCCTCAGTCACCTGCTCTGCCCGAGATCTTAGAGTAGGTCAAGTTTCGTCCCTTCCCGAGTTGCATCCTCTACGTACTGCTTAAGGAAAATATTCAGAACACACTTAATAAATACACCCCATCTCAGTCCTTAATTCTATGTCATTCACAGTCTATGTTAGGAAAATTAAAATCTCCTACTAATGCAATCCTATTGGCCCTGTAAATCTCCCCAGTCTGTCTACATATTTTTGTTCCCCTAATTCCTCGTTTATTATTTGCGGGACAATAGTACAATCCAAATCCTATCACCATTCCCTTCTTATTTATTAGTTCCCCAGGCAAATCCTCGCAGGATGATCCATCAGTTATTTTATCTCCGTTTACTGCTGTGATACTCGCCTTAATCAAAAATGAAACTCCCCGTACCCTCTTTCCACCATATCTGTCATAAAATACCTGTACCCTGGTACATTAATCTGCCAGTCCTGTCCCTCCCTTAGCCATGTTATACCCATGGCTATAATATCCCAGTCCCACGCACCGATCCATGCCCTGAGTTCATCGACCTTACCTGTCAGCCATCTTGCATTGAAACAGTTGCAATTTAATCCAACAGGCGTTCCTTGCTCCCTGTCGTTATCTAACCTGACCTGTCTCTTCACTTTACTGTTTCTGATTACTGTATCTCCTTCCGGCCTCGCACTTGCCTCCCTGCTGTTGAGGATCCCACCCCTCCCCGACCCCAGCCAATCTAGTTGAAAACCTCCCTTGCAGCAGTTGCAAACCTGTCTGCCAGCATATTGGTCCCCTTCCAGTTCAGGTACAACCCATCCTTCCTGAACACGTCACCTTGCCCCACAAAAGATCCCAGTAATCCGAAAATCTCTGCCCCCTGCACCAATTCTTGAAGCACCCCTTCATCTGCCATATCCTCCTATTCTAACCCTCACTAGCACGGAGAACTGAAAGTAAACTGGATATTACCACTGTCTTTTATCCTTTTCCCTCGCTCTCTGCAATCACTCTGCAGGATGTCATCACTATTTCTACCTGTGTCACTCTGTACTTTGTACCAATGTGCACAATGACTTCTGGCTGCTTCCCGCCCACTTCCCCCCACCCCCCCCCCCCCCCAACCCCCAGTGAGAACGTTTTGCAGCAGCTCTGAGACATCCTGAACCCTGGGCATGTGGGAGGCTACACTTCATTCCAGATTCACATTTGCAGCCGCAGAATCTCCTGTCTGTTCCCCTCACTATCGAGTCGGATATTTACTTCCGTTGTTATTCTCCGAGCACAGCCTTCTGACAATGGGATTTCTTCATGAAACAGTTGAATTTGGCTGAATTGTTTTGCTTCAGGCAATGGGGAGATTCCATTGAATCCTCATCAGGAATCCTCCATTAGTGCGAAAGACGACTGGGCTTTTTTTTCACTCCCACACATTGCTATGATGAGCGATAGGGAAACAGAAAGGGAGCAATAGAATGTTTCTCCACAGATAGGCTACATTTTCCATCTGCAAGTTAAATCAGTAACGTTATCAATCCCACACTGGACTCTGTGAGCTCTTCTTGAACATTGTCTAAACTATATGACTCCATCACATTCTCGTCTCCAGGTCAGTGAGTTATTGCAGAATCAATTCATTAACAACGAATGGTCCTACTTGTTTTCAAGATGTGTTAATATGTTCTTGCATAATGTAAAAATAAGTTTTTCATGTCTTCTCACTATCTGTGTTAAATGAATATTCTTAAACATATACAGTAATTGCTGGAAAAGCTCAACTTGTCTGTCAGCATGTAGGAACAGAATTCAGAGTTCAATTTTTCGGTCCAATGACCTTTCCTTTGAACCTGACTTATTCTTAAATTATTTCCCCAGTTTTATTCTCCCATACAAGAAGAAATATCCATCCGGTATTCACCAGCTATACTCTTCTCAAGATCTTATATGGTCAATAAAACATCCCTCATTCTCAGCCGAACTGTTAATTCTTCATAACGTAATGCTTTCATTCCAAGAATGCGTAAAGAGAAACGTCTTTGAGATGTTTCGAAAGCAATTTTGTTTTTTTTTTCAGTTTAGGCAGTTATAAGTACACATAATACAACAGATGTAATCTCAGCAATGCCCTGTACTGATGCAGAAAACATCGCTAAGATCACACCCAACACCCCTTGCACGAAACAGAATCACGACATTTACCTTCCAAATCACTTGCTACATCTTCAAGTTAATTTGATGTGATTCCTGTACTAAGACACACAAATCCCTCTGTTACACTGAGTTCTGCATTCGCCTTGCATTTAAATAAATTTCTGCTGTTTCGTCTTTTCAACAAAACAGAAAATTTCCATCACATATATATTGTACTGTTTTTTTTCTGCTAAAGCTTTGCTCATAGCCATCCTCTGTCTGTATGCCATTGCTTGTTGCTGTGCCCTCCCCAGTCTGTGTCCCATTGCAGACGCTCTGCCCTCCTGCTGTATGTGTCCCATTGCAGACACTCTGCCCTCTCCCGTCTGTATCCGATTACAGACGCACTGCCTTCAGCCGTCTGTATCGCATTGTAGATGCTCTCCCTTCCCCTGTCTGTACCCCATTGCAGACTCTCTGCCCTCCCCGTCTGTATCCCACAGCAGACGTTCTGCCCTCCCCATGTCTGTATCCCATTGCAGACGCTTTGCCTTCCCCTAGCTGTATCCCATTGCAGACACTCTGCCCTTCCCCTCTCTGTATCCCATTTCAGACGCTCTTCCCTTCCCCTGTCTGTATCCCATTGCAGACGCCCTGCTCTCCCCCTGTCTGCATCCCATTGTAGACGCTCTGCTGTCCCCGTCTGTATCCCATTGCAGACGCTCTGTCTCTATTTGACACCTTATTGAATGCCTATCCTGGTGCATGAGCAAACTGAGCTCCATCTCCTTCATCCGGTTCATTAGAATAGATTGTAATTTTTTGATGACCTCATACAGATCCCAGAAGAATTCCACTTGTTACAGCTTTCCAAACACAAAATGAGTAATGATCGATACTCTGTATTTCCTGACAGCTACCCAGGGCGCCCCTGCTTCTGCATAACAGCCTGGGATGGTTATATGGCGTCCCTCTGTGCTGTGTAATTTACTGAGTACTTCATTCTGTTTGGTGCGGCCTGTTTGGTGCAGCCCATTTTGCCGCAGACCCATTTAGGCGCAGAACTATTTCAGTGCAGCTCATATTTATTCCTTTTCAGGCTTAGATAAAAGCATTAATCAAAATAATAAAAATAAAAATGATGTTTATTCCCTTCAGTAAAAATGTTAACAAGACACTTGAATAAGTATAACATTGACTCGGCGTTTTCTTTCAGAGTTAAAATGATCGTTGGTCTTGCATTTATTCACATTGAAAACATTCATGAAGCTATTGAACATTTGACTGATGCACTTCCAGATGAATTGCAGCCGCTGCTGGACTGGTTCGAGGAGAACAATGGAGGTAGAAGATTACACAGAGGAAATGGTCGTCGTTCACCGCTTTTTCCAGTTGGAATGTGGAATTTATATGAAAGAACTTTAAACAATAAGGACAAAACAAACAATAATGCAGAAGCTGCCCACAGGAGATGACAATGCGAACTTGATGTGGAACATCCAGTTATTTGGAAATATATTGACAGTTTACGCAAAGTTCAGAGAGGAAGGGACATTTACTATGAGCATCTGAGAGCAGGGCACGATATTCCGTTGAAATTAAAGAAGCAGATGCTAGAATACAAACACTCGGAAGAAGATTTAGTGAGAGAAATGATGTCGAGTATTTACGAGGATTGCCCAAAATTTTGAATGAACGTCATGTTTTAGATTTTTGGTATTGAACTTATATCGTTTATTTATTTCTTTTTAACATTTTTACTGAAGAAAATAAACATTATTTTTATTTTAAGTCTTTCATTAATGCTTTTAACTAATTCTGAAAAGTGAGAGAGATGAGATTGGAAATGCCAGCGAGTTTAAATTGAGAATTGCTCTTTACTGAACATTGCTGCTTACTTGGTTGGTGGGACGTCGATGTTTCAGAATCTCCACACAAGGTGTCCTGGTCCTCTCTGGCTCTTTCCAGGATCCTCCCCACATGTCGAAGTAGAGGGTGAGGGAACGGATATCGGGCACTCTAACACCCGGCTTGGCCTTTTATGTCCTATTCCAGGATGTTTCTCCTGGAATGGGAGAAGAGGAGGGACGGAGTGATGGTTGGAGTGGGTGTCCCTGCTGTTAATGCTGGTATAGGTGAAGGGGGAAGGGTGAGATATCCGGAGGGAGTCTGACCACAGTGTCGTATCCATGCAGTGGTATTAGTGTGCGGGACTATTGCGTCAGTGACAGAAAAAGTGGGGGAAGGAAGGTGCTGAATTCAACAGTGAGTGTGGTCGTGCTGGAGCCTTATTTGCAGATAGAGTGTGAGCCTTGTTCGGGGGTAGGTGTTTTAAAGATATACAGTGAGTGTGAGGGAGCAGGAAAATATGGTGACACTTATCCTGGCAAAGTGGGGTTAAAGAATATTGATGCTTGTCCTGTATTGCTGACCAATTCTTCAGATTATCTCAGCGTTGAGGTGAGTCTCCCTGAACGGCTTGTCCAAGTCTATCGGTAATAACGCCACAGACCCTTTCCATCACTTCCCACAGAATCAGTTTGGATGGATCTTAGAAATAGCAAGGTGAAGCAAACTTTAGTGTCTTATACATCAAAACCAAATCTGTCACGTAAATACTTTACAACATATGCTCTGGAAATTAGGTATGTAAGTATATGCAAGGGGGACCAATGACACAGTGATATTATCGCTGGGCTCTTAACCCAGAGACCCAGGTAATATTCTGGGGACATGAATTCAAATCCTGCCATGGTGGAATTTGAATTCAATATGTATCTGGAATCAAGGGTTTATGATAACCAAGAATCCATTGTCGATTGTTGGAAAAACTCATCTGGTTCACTGATGTCCTTGAGGGAAGGATACTGCTGTCCTTACCTGGTGTGGCCTGCATGTGACTCCAGACTCAAGACAACGCTGCTGACTCTTAACTGCCCTCTGGCATGGGCAATAAATACTGGTTATCCAGCGACACCCTCATCATGTGAATGAGTAACAAATAATCATGGTGCTGCAGTAATAATGGATGGTCTCAAATTGCACCAAAACTGCAGTGACTACTAATACTGTGAAGAAAAACTTCCGTAGGTGTGTATTAGGTAGGTTGAACAGTATGTTGTGAACCAAACTAGAGAGCAGGTTATTTCAGATTTGGTGTTGTGTGGTCAGGAGGACTAATTAATAACCTTGCTCTGAAGCAGCTTTGGAGGAATAGTGACATCAATATGTTGCAGTTTTACACGGCGTCTGAATACAATATCAAATGTTTGAACATTCTGGTCAAACATCATGGAAGCCCAGAAGCTAGAGGGTCAAGTACGCTCCAATGAATTGGGGAAGGATAATATAACATTCAATGGGAGAAGCAATGATTGTGAGAGTCATAGAGTCTGACAGCACGGAGAAAGGCCCTTCAGCCCTAACTGGTCCATTCCAAACAAAATTTCGATTCACATTAACCCCATTTTCCTGCCCTTGCCCCATATCCTTCTTATTCTTTCCTATCCATGTATTTGTCCAAATGCATGTTAAATTTTGTGAATGTATCTCCCTCAACCACTTCTGCTGGCAGCTCACTCCATGTGTATACCACACTGTGAGTAAAAGAAATTGCCCCTCAGGTTCCCTTTTACTCTTTCCCCTCGGATCTTAAATTGATGCCCGCTCGTCCGTGGGTTGCTCAATCCTGTGGAAAAAAAGACTGAGTGCATTCACTCTATCCATGCTTCCCATGACCTTATACACTTCTATCAGATCCCCCTCAGTCTCATACACTCTAAAGTAAAAACTCCTAGCTTACCCAACCTCTCACTATAACTCAGACCATTGAGTCCGGGCATCATCTTGTATATTTCTTCTGCACTATTTCCAGTTTAAGAACATCCTTCCTATAGCAAAGTGAACAACACTGAACATAACACTACCAGTATTGCCTCACCAGCATCCTGTATAATTGCAACATAACTCCCTATATTCGACACTCATTACTCTGACTGATGAAGGCCAGTGTGCCAAATGCCTTTTTCACTGCCCTATCTACCTGTGACTGCACTTTCAGAGAACCTTGAACCTGAATTCCAAGGTCACTTTGTCTCAATACACTCCTTAAGACCCTGTCATTCACCATGAAACTCCTACCTTGATTTGACTATATAAAATGCAAGAACTGACACTTATCTGTAAATATATATACAACATACATGGATAAAACAAACAGTAATAGTCCCAGAACCGTCTCCTGAGGCATTCCACTCATCACAGGCCTTCAGTCCGACAAGCGTGCTTCCACTATTACTCTATGTTTCCGAACATCAAGCAAATTTTGGATCTGATTTGCCAGCTCCGCCTCAATTCCATTTGATCTAAACTTCCAGAGCAACCTACCATGTGGAACCTTAATGAAGGCCTCACTGAAATCCATATACACTACGTATACCACGATGCCCTTGTCAAAGTTACTGGTCATTTCACCAAAGCACTCTCACAAATGTTTGAACCATTATCCCTCATGCACAAAGAAAGTGCTGACTGCTAATAATCACACCCTGCCTTGCCAAATTCATGTATATCATCTCTCTCAGATTCTTCTCAAGAAACTTACCAACTAGAGATGTTAGGTTTACTGGTCCATAATTCCCAGGTTTTTCTTCGTAGCTCTTCTTGAATAAGGGCACAGCTTTCGCTACCCTCCAGTCCTCCGGGACCTCACCCGTTGGCTACTGATGATACAAAAGCACCAACCAGGGCCCCCACTATCACTTCTCTGTCCTCCTGCAGTGTTCCTGAATATATCTGGTCAGGACCAGGGGATTTATAGAAATAGTGCATAGTCTGAATAGATTACTGAGTAGAAATACTGCATAGATATATCTACTTATTTCAGGTGAAAACACCAAAGAGTGAGTAAGTGACTCAATGATGATTAACATAACAAATTAAAGAATATATTAATCATAGGAAGTGACTTCAAAAGAATTCCAGACATTTTGGAATCCTAAGAATTCTCAGAAAATTGCAATCCAGAAAAGGAGGGCCATGAAACTGATCAGGAAATCAAAAAGCGAACATGCATGCAAACAAACAGGAACACAAAGACTGCAAAAATCTATAATCTATATTTCAAAAGAAAGAATAAATATAGTCAAATGTGGAAATTTGCAATCGGGAGAGACGAGTTTATGGTGGATAACAGGGAAATGGCAAAGCAAATGACCAGTTACTTCACATCTGTCTTAATGGAGTAAGATCCAGAAAATCACCCAGAAATACGAAGTGATCGTATAGGACTTGTGGAAGTAAAGACATAAAGTCAATTCACATCAGTAACAAGGCAATATTGAGCATGCAGCTGGATTGAGCATTGCTAAGCTTGACAAACCAGATATACTTCATACCAAAATATTCAGAAATAAATCACAAATAGAAGGATTGATTGCGTTGTCGATGACGGTGTTCTATTTTCCTGTACATTTTGCAGAGTCTGAAAGCTGGTGTTGATAAATGCACATTAGTAAACGTGATCCAAGGATTATAGATGAATGGTAGGGATCCAAGCATCTACAAAGAGAAGAAGAGATAGTGTGGAGAACTGCTGACAAATTAACTTGACATTTGTCGGGAAATTGTTGGAATATATTATATAGGATGTGATATTGGATATTTAGACATTAACAGCAAACTTTGAGAGACTCAGTATGCGTTTCTGAAAGGGAAATCATACTTGACAAACTTTAGAATTGTTTGAAGTTGATTCTTACAGCTTAGAAAATGGGGTACCAGTAGAATTGGTATAGATTTTAGATTATCAGAAGGCTTTCTATAAGAACTCACACAGTGAGTTCGAAAATGCAATGATATGAAGGGTATTTGGAGGAATATATGTAAGTGGAAACTTAAAGTTTGGTTTGCCTTCCTTTAAGGAAGTCAGAATATAGATGTAAAGACATGTTGAAGCAGTTTCACAGAGTGTTGGTGAGACTGTACCTGGAGTGTTGAGAACAGTTTTGGTGACCAAATCTAAGAAAGAATATACTGACCACAGAGGATGTGTAATGGACATTATCCAGATAAATCCCTCAGATGGCGAGATTGTCTATGTTCTCTAGAGTTTCAACGAATCAGCGGTCGATCACTGTGAACTTTATAAAACTCACAAAATATATGGCAAGTTGGAAATTAACAGAAAATTTATCAGGCTATCTAATCCACATTCAAGGCAAATAATGACAGGATAAGGGACAAACCATTTAAGACTACAATAAGGAGGAAATTCTACGCGTGGAGGGGACTGACTAATACAGGGCCAAGGCAGGACAAAAGAAATAAACAAAAAAGAATACAAGCATGGACTACTTTCTAAACGGTGAGAAAATTCAGAAAGCCAAAGTACAGACGGATCTGGGAGTGCTTGTTGAGGATTCTCTAAAGGTAAACATGCAGTTTGAGTCCATGATTAAGAAAGCCAATCCAATGTTGTCAATTATCTCAAGAGGGTTGGAATATAGAAGCACCGTTGTACTACTGAGACTTTATAGAGCTCTGGTTAGGCCCCATTTGGAGTACTGTATCCAGCTTTGGTACACACTCCTCAGGAAGGACAAACTGGCACTGGAGCGTGTCCAGCGAAGATTCACACGGATGATCCCTGGAATGGTCGGTCTAACATATGAGGAACGGCTGAGGATCTTGGGATTGTTTTCATTGGAGTTTAGAAGATTAAGGGGAGATCTAATAGAAACTTACAAGATAATACATGGCTTGGAGT
This sequence comes from Chiloscyllium plagiosum, assembly GCF_037043375.1. Taxonomy (NCBI): domain Eukaryota; kingdom Metazoa; phylum Chordata; class Chondrichthyes; order Orectolobiformes; family Hemiscylliidae; genus Chiloscyllium; species Chiloscyllium plagiosum. The sequence goes on along the minus strand of NW_028270292.1, from coordinate 2,428 downwards.
GGGTGGACGCTAGGAAATTGTTTCCGTTAGGCGAGGAGACGAGGACCCGTGGACACAGCCTTAGAATTAGAGGGGGTAAATTTAGAACAGAAATGCGGCGACATTTCTTCAGCCAGTGAGTGGTGGGCCTGTGGAATTCATTGCCGCAGAGTGCAGTGGAGGCTGGGACGCTAAATGTCTTCAAGGCAGAAATTGATAAATTCTTGATGTCACAAGGAATTAAGGGCTACGGGGAGAATGCGGGTAAGTGGAGTTGAAATGCCTATCAGCCATGATTGAATGGCGGAGTGGACTCGATGGGCCGAATGGCCTTATTTCCGCTCCTATGTCTTATGGTCTTATGGACAAGATTACAGAGACTCCCCAGATAACCTACAAGTGTGTGAAGCGGAACAGAATAACCAGTGAACACGTAGGACTCATTAGTGACTTGCCAAGTTGCATTTAAATCAACTTTAGTAGTAGGAGAAAGAGGGAAGTGGTAGAAGGCTGTTTGTGTGACTGGGGGCTAGTGTCCAATGCTGCACCACGGGCATCAGTGCAGGGTCCCTTATTATTTGTGATTCGGAGGTGCTAGTGATGGGCTGCCGTGGACAAATCTAAAAATAGCATAACACCAGACCATAGTCTAACAGGTTTTTTCGGCAACACTAGCTTTTGAAACCGCTGCTTCTTCATCAACGTGCACAACCACGTGATGTAACTGATGTTGAGAAATTTTTATCCTTATTATTTGTGGTATTCATAAATGATGCAGCTGTGAATATGGATGAGGGGTGGGGTGTGTAATAAATAAGTTTGTATTTGATACAAAGATTGGCCGGGTGGATGGCAGTGAGGAAAAAGGCCTTAAGTTCCAGGTAGATGCTGATGGAATGGTCAGATGTGTGGATCAATGACAGATGGAATGTAACCCTGGTAATTATGAGGTGATGCACTTTGGAAGAAGGAACCAGACAGGGGAGTACTCAATGAATGGCAGCACACTAGTAAGCTCAGAGGGTGCTTCTCCACACATCGCTGAATGTGACTGCACAGGTTAATACACAATCTGGGAAAAGATAGTGGAATGTAAACATAGTCTTTATTAATCGAGGCATAGATTATAAGAACTATGCGGAAATTTGGTGAGGGCAAGATAGAATACTGTGTGTTGGTCTGGGAACAACATTACAGGAAGGATGTGATTGTAGTGGAGGGGTGCAGAGATGTTCCCTGGGTTGGAGCTATGGAGAGAGGCTGGATAACCTCAGGTTGTTTAGTTTGGAGGAGAGAAGGCTGCGATGTCTGTGATTCAGAAGGATAGGATTACGAGGTACATGGACAGGTTGGATAGACAGCAGTTGTTGCTGTTACTCAAAGGGCCACACTTTAAAAGTGAAGGATTTGCGGTTTAGTGAAGATTTGAGAATTGTTTTTCAACACTTTAGAGAAAGTATTGGACTGAAATTAATGGGCATAGACAAAGTCAACAGAGATTTATGACATGGGAATAATATTTGAGAAAGTGGCTTTTAGTAAAATTATGTAGGAGGTATCAATGCCATGCAAATGGATTATCAGAAAGATTTTTGATAAAGCCCCAAGCCTATTGTGCAAATTCGAATCCTATGGGACTGGGGCTAATATATGGTCATAGATTTAGAATGGGAGAGCTGGCAGGAAACAGTGAGTCGGAATAAAACAATGTTTTATTTTTAAATGGAAGGCTTGGAGGATAATGTTAGGATCGTGTCTTGGGCTCCAGCTATTCCCAATACTGATCACATCTTTGGGTGAGGGGCGCAAATGCAGTATTCCCAAGTCTGCTGACAGCACGTAACGATGTCATCCTGTGAGTGGATGAGGAGGATGTAAAAAAAGTTCCAAGATTATTGTGACAAGTAGAGTGACTGGGCAAATACGTGGCAGGTGGAGAGTAATGGGGGAGATGATATGTTGTGTATTTTGATGGGAACAATGGCCTGGCAGCCTCTCATTTGAAAAAGGAGTGATTGAAAAATGTTACACTATAAATGAACTTAGGCTGCATTTTTGTTTAATTATGCATAGCCCTCCGAGTCCATGTGTGGCAGTGAGTTCTGAAGCCAGAAGTCAATACTGGGAATGGCATTGGCACGTTGACCATTGTATGTAGGCCCAGCAGGTGGGGAACTGTAACTTTGAAAGGAATCTGGATCTCCCTGTACACCAATCACTTAAAGCAATATTGAATGAGCAGAAAGCAGGAAGGAAGATAAATGCTGTATTCACGTTCATTTCAGGGGGATTTGAGTACAGGAGTAAATGATTCTTACTGCAGCTGGTCAGGGCCTTGGTGAGACCCCATCTCGAACATTGTGCAGCATTGCGTGAAGTTTTGGTCTCTTTTCCGAATAGATGACAAACCTGACATTGAGGGAGAGCAGCAAAGGATGACCAGACTGAT